>NC_061103.1:11150025-11174191 GCF_015104395.2 Macrobrachium nipponense | reverse complement strand
TCCTTTGGTACCTTATGAGGTATCAGGCCCTTAGAAGTTGATGGTAAGGGGCTCGAAGGGGAATGGTAAGATTTCCCCTCCTTTGACCTTGGTTTAGAGGGATTTGACAGGGACTTCTGTCTGGGTTAAGTACCTCCAGTATGGGATGCCGGAACACTTTTAGGGAGGTTGTCATATGATGCTTTTGGTACTGAAGCTCTTTTTTGCAGTGTTTTTGCCTGAAGTTTCTTTACTTTAGGTATCACCGAGGAGGGTTGCGACCTAGAAGGAGGCAATCCCCCGGTGAAACCTTGGAATAATTTAGAAGAAGAAGCAGTGGAAGAGTTAGAAGTACTCAAGGAATGACCCTGAGGACTTGGAAGCTAGCCTCATCAACGCTCTTACCAATACCCATATTCGGTGAAATGGGCACATCTTCGGTAACCGGAAGTGGCACTCCTCCCAACACAAGCTCCGGTAACTCCTCGTCTTGTTGTTGAGATACCAGTTCCTGAATAGTATCAATTATTGGAGCTGCAACTTCTGGGTCCACGTAGGCGGTTTGTTTTCCTGCCGGGAAGATTAAAGCCGTCATGTCCTGGGAAAGGATGTAAGGCCTCGCCTTCCCAACATTCCGCCCAAAGCCTCCTACCCAAACCTTGAGGGTGGAGAGACAGCATCCTTGCAGACTGATCCGCCTGTAAGAAACGAAATAATTGTTAACCTTGAACTTAACTTACTATGCTATCGGAGACGATAGGGCTAAAAGTACACTAAGATATTATACTATCACAAAGACCACATTAAAGGTAGAAGCGCAGGGAACAGGTAACTTACCAAAGAAGTAAACCGAGCTACCATCTCGTAGCAAGCAAAACAGTTCTCGTGATGCCAAACTACGGAGTTCTCTATCAGCACAGCGCAGGGGGCATGGCCCCGGCAAACATCGTGCCCGCAAGGATCCTGGAGACGGCATTACGAGCCGGCAACCAGACATTGGTGGCCTGTAAATGTAATGATACATGAGTATCGCCATGTAATAAGTATGAGACGCTCAAGGAAACATGAATATTGTGCCGGGGTGACCCGACTAAAGAGACATATGCATCCCGGAACTCGTGCTAAGCGCATATAAATTAACCCGGAACGTAGTAGCCCGGAGGACAATACATTCCGGGGGGCCGGGTAACCCGAACCTCCTATGAAGCTACCCGACCAGGGACGAATGAAATACAAAGGCACTAGCAACGGGCTATCCCGGGCAGCAATGAAACCCGGAGGTTCAATGTACTAATTAAATGAAAAATTAATAAAAAATGAATACTATTATCTCCGCCTAGGGAGGGTTACAACCTCCCGAAAACAAAACCCTCGACGATGCCGGAGAGGCCGGAATGCAACCCACCATAGGGGGGAGGGAATGTCTAAGGCGGAGGGTGAATACACTCAAAGAGGCGGGAGGAGCTGAGCACGCCCAGGCCAGACTACCGCCAACTCCAAAGAAAGGTCGGCTGAGAAGCGACACCCACCGACCCTAAGCTGAGAGGGCCCCCCTCCACACCCCCACGCAGAGACTCTGGTCGGTCGTCTGGGACAACCTGAGCGAGAGCAAACCCCCACCTATTGGGGGCCGGGGGCCCCGAGCGGAGGGGGGGGGAAAGGTAGGTCGGGAGGGGTGACGATCACATGACCAGCGGCTCCCCGCGGTTACTGGACCGCGAGGAAGGTGCAGGGGAAACCTACGTGGTAGGCTAGCCAACACGAACACCCAAAGACAAAAACATACACAAATAAATAATAAATACTTAAAACTAATGTAAAATCATGCTCTAACACGGGGGGGGGGGGAAAAGGGAATAGATGGGAAGAGAATGAACATCAAAACACCTAACAAACAGGTAGGGCCACACGATAAGGATGGCCCTAACCAGGACAAAACCAGAACTGGCCTATTGCCGCAACAATATAACAAAACCGAAGGGCAGACGGCCAGGGTAGGCATGATAACGAAAACAAACAAAAGCAGAGTAGTGCGAGGCGGCGCACGTACACTGCTGTGACTAGAGCCAGTTCACGGTCGGAGAGCTGCAAGCGAGCTCAGTTCCAGCTGGGTGTCTGTCATGCGCGGTCGGTTACGTCTCTCTCCCCTGTGGGATTGATTGACTAACCGTATCTCTGCCCTACAATCACGGACTTTAGCCTCGGGTTGAAGGGATTCTCGCATGCATGAATGAACATGACCTTCGCTTTGCGAAAATTTGTCAACAGAGATTTATATTAAATCTTTTAGGTGCAGACCGAAGGATGCCCACACTTGACCAAGGTTATCCCTCGTGGCAGTAATACCTGCGGAAGCAATAGAGAGTGGTTAGGGGGGGACGAGCAGCAGACCCCCGAATACAATTGTATGTCGGGGCACCGAGCGCCCTCCTCCGCGCTCGACAGATCGGGTGAGGAGAAGGACCTGGATAACCCCCCCACCCCCCAAAGGGGAAGGGCCATCCGCGGGAGCTGGGGGGGGGGGGGGTGGGGGGGGGGGGGGGTGGGGGGGGGGGGGGGCAGGCCCCTGCTTCCCCACCCCCGCACAGCACCCACTGCACCCAACAATATACGGCACAGACCGAGAGCAATCGTGCCCTCGGCACCGAGTGCAAGGGCATAAGGATCAATTCCTGGTCTGAGCGGAATCTTGATCCATAATGAATATTGATGAAATCAATAATAATATATGAAAATGAAAAAGAATACTGCAATTACGATTCCACTTCACACAAAAATAAAGTGCTCGTGCCGAGCGCATTCGTGCCCTCGGCACCGAGCGCACAGGGCAAAAATATAAATGAAAAAGAGTACTTATTTACAATTTTCACTCACACATTTCCACCCAAAATTTCACATAAATAAAGGGCTCGGGTCGAGCGCATTCGCACCCTCAGCACCGAGCGCAAGGGGAAAGGATCCATCCCGATTATGAACGGAAACCTTGATCCATGATGAATTGATGCAATCAAAATAATATATGAAAATGAAAAAGAATACTGCACTTGCGATTTCACTTTCACACAAATTAAAAGGGGAAGGATCAATTCCCGGGTAAGAGCGGAAACATTGATCCAATGAATATGATGCAATCAAAATAATATATGAAAATGAAGAAGAATACTGCAGTTGCAATTTCACTTTCATACAAAATAAAGGGCTCGTGCCGAGCGCATTGGCGCCCTCGGCACCGAGCGCACAGGGCAAAAATATAAATGAAAAAGAGTACTTGCTTACAATTTTCACTTACACATTTTCACCCCAAAATACATGGCTAGGCGCGAGCGCCCTCGGCACCGAGCATACAAAATATAAGGATCAATTCTTCTGGAAACTTCTGAATTTCCCGCACTTACGCCCTTCAGTCCCTGCAATTGTTGGTACAGGAGGGCGTAGAGAAGTCATGATCCAAAACAAATCACTTCAATGTACAGGTGGTCCCCGGCTTACGACGGTTCCGGCTTACGACATTCCGAGGTTACGACGCTGACGCTTCCGACGCTCCGAGTTAACGACGCTTTTAAAAAACGCATGCTATGATAAAAATCCTTTATAGTTTAGCACAGTATATAATAAAAATATTTTTTTGGTTACATTACAACAAAAATTTTGAGGTTATGATGATTTTCGACACTTTTTTTTTTTCGTATTTTTTAAATTTTTTTAGTGACGCCGCATATGCGGAACTAGTTTGCGGGCGAATGAATACACTAGCTTGGGATGCGCAGTTTAAAACAGTCCAAAAGCGCAAATAATGAAAAAATCATTGCTTGTTTCCAGTACATAATTAAAAAAACTAAGTTTCTGGTTAGATTACAACGCAAATTCCAAGGTTACAACGTTTTGTTATGCTTTTTAACGATACCTCATACGCAGAACTAGTTTTTGAGCGGAGGCGCATAAATTAATTAACGCTATTAAACTATATGGTAAATTGACCGAACAACAACCTCAAACGGTCGAGGACGCTAAGCGTAACAATACCAAAGGACGCCACTTCAATCGCGTGTCTGCCTGAAGTTCAGTCGGTTGGTGGTGCTAATACGTTGCTGATTTTCCTTGCCATTTTCGCAAATTTACAATGGCTCCTAAACGCCAAAGTACTTCCTCCGATGATAGTTCATCCAAGAAGAGGAAGGTCATCACGATGGAGGTAAAATATGACGTGGTGAAGCGGTTTGGGAAGGGAGAAACTAACACCGAAATAGGCCGTTCTTTAGGCTTGAGCAGGACCACGGTGGTAACCATTGTGAAGGACAAGGAACGTATTCTGAAGCACGTTAAGGATGCTGCACCGATGAAGTCAACGGTGATAAACGAGAAGCAACGTACCCAGAGCATTGTTGAAATGGAGAAGCTCCTGATGATCTGGCAGGAGGACCAGAAAACCAGCGACGTGTTCCCGTGAGCTTAATTGTGATCCAAGAGAAGGCTAGAGCGCTGCATGAGGCAGTAGTGAAAAAGTTTTGGAGAAGGCAAGTGCTTGGTGGTGGTAAATTTTACAGCGAGTAGAGGTTGGTTTAACCGTTTTAAGGCTCGTGCAAATTTGCATAATGTGAAGCTGCAAGGTGAAGCTGCTAGTGCTGATAGCGAAGCACAGGTAGTTGTTTCCTGGTGGTTTGGCCGAGATAATTAAGGATGGTGGCTACACGGCTGACCAAGTCTTTAATGTGGATGAGACTGGATTATTTTGGAAAAGAATGCCAAATCGAACGTACCTTTCCAAGGAGGAGAAGTCAGCACCTGGCCATAAAGCTGGAAAGGAGCGACTGACTTTGCTGTTTTGGGGCCAATGCAAGTGGTGATTTGAAACTGAAGCCCTTGCTGGTGTATTTGGCCGAGAATCCCAGGGCATTCAAGAGCATTTTCAAGAGTCAACTCCCTGTGATTTGGAAATCAAATAAGAAGGCTTGGGTTACCTTGATGGTCTTCGAAGATTGGTTCAATGACCATTTCGTGCCAGCAGTGGAACGGTAATGACTTCGAAGGGTCTGCCTTTTAAGGCCCTCTTAGTCCTGGACAATGCCCCTGGTCACCCTTCAAAATTTGAGCGACATTGGCACCCTAATGTGAAGGTGGTGTACCTCCCACCCCCTACCTACCACATCAAAAAACTGATACAGCCAATGGACCAGGGAGTATAGCTAATTTCAAGGCTTACTACCTTAGAAGGACCTATACTTTTGCCTTTGGGGACGGCCATAGAAGCTAACAAGGAGTTTGACACTGAAGCAATCTGAAGGGCTACAACATTGCTGATGCAGTGAAAAATATTGCAAGTGCTTGGGACGAGGTGAAGACGACCACTTTAAATGGGGCCTGGAAGAAACTGTGTCCACAGTTTGTGCACAGTTTTGAAGGCTTTGACCAGGCAGAAGACGTCGAGACTGTGACGAGGAGATTGTAGGGCTAAGCAAGAGGCTGAAACTAGATCTTGAACCTGATGATGTAACAGAGCTGCTGGCATCCCATGGAGAGGAATTGTCTACAGAGGACTTACTTGAACTTGAACAGCAAATGATTGAGGAAGAGAGGCGGCACCAGAGCCAAAAGCCAGGTCATTACTGTGAAGTCTTGTCAGAGGGTTTTACTCATCTGGAGAGAGCCTTGGCTTCTTTTGAGCAGAAAACCCTAACGTTTGCAAGGTTTTGACAAATAAAACGTGGAATGTTAGACTTAGTAACTTTTCTACAAGGAGACCCTGAAGGAGAAGCAGACGAAGAGAAGTGTGCAGTCCAGGCTTGAACACTTTCTTTCACAAGTCTCCAGTACCACCACCTCCCACTCCTAGTCCTGGTAAGGAATTCTGAACTGTTTTACTAATTTACGTGTTTACATAGTGTAGCATATAAAATGTGTTAATTTTTTAATGTAACAACTAAATGTAAGAGTAAATTGTAACTTCATTAATTTTCATCATTTGTAATTTTATTGCAGAAGTGGTGACAGTTCCAGATCCCCCTGTACTACCTGTGACAGTTCCAGATCTCCCTGTACTACCTGTGACAGTTCCAGATCCCCCTGTACCTGGACCCTCTGTAGCAGCCCGTCCACCTGTACGTGTACAATCAGGTAAGCAATTTCATTTTTCTCATTTTCATGTTGGAAATTGTTTACACCCTACATACTACGTACACCTAACTTACATAGTGGTACAATGTGTTTGATGTTGCATAACCTTATTATTTTTTTTTTTTTTCATTTCAGACCCCTTTGATAGTGACAGCGACCCAGATGACCCTGAGCCTTTCCATGGTTTTGATGCCTCGCCCTATTCATCAGGTAAGGAATCCTTACAAATTTGTATAAAAATGTTTTATAAATTGCTAATAGAAATTTTATTAAAATGTACATATGCACCTTATATTTATGTACCCTATCATTCTTCCAGATCTAGATGTTCCCTCCCTCATCAGTTGATACGAGTAGTATCACCTCTCCAGAGCCCAAATCAGTTGATACGAGTAGTATCACCTCTCCCATCCTTCAGGTAAAAGAATTTTCTTCATTTTTTATATTGTATCATACGTATATTACACACTACATATGTCAAATAGTAATAACATGTGCAGTAGTTACAGTAGTAAACTCTATCTTTTATATATTTTTTATCATTCCAGACTCCCAAGCACCTGCCCATCCCACTCCATAGCCCAGCCACCCACTCATCTACCATATGCCCATCCCAGTAAGCAAGCCAACCACTAGAATTTGGTAAGGACATTTTTTTTTTTTGATTAATGTTTTTATTATTACATATGTAATAACCATGTTATGTATGTAACATACATACTATAATCATATGTATTACAGTATCATTCCGACTGGCATGCACCTGTGACTACATTAAACCAGACCTCTACATAGCCTACATGTCTTCATTTTGCTGAAGGTAAGGAATTCTCAGTTGTGTTTAATGTTTGCATACGTAGAATAAATTTTGTACACCTAAGTGATTACATACTGTCCTTTAATATTAATTCTTCATTCAGACTGCCCATCATCCTAGCCTGTTATCTGTGATAAAGCACACTGAAGTTAGGTTTGTTTGGAATGCATCCTTATCATGAATGCTCTACACCTCCACCTCCATCTCCCACAACCTAGGTAACAGATTTGAGACTCACTAAAAGTTGGTAAGTTATGTAAGGAATTTCTAAATTAAGTTTTAAAATGATATTGTTAAGATACAATAAAGTTTTGTACATACTTACCTGGCAGATATACTTAGCTATAGACTCGGTCGTCCCGACAGAATTTCAAACTCGCGGCACACGCGACAGGTAGGTCAGTGATCTGTAAGTTTACTTGTGAACGAAGGTTCTGGAGTGGGAGGTGAGACCTTCCGGACTCACAGTGGTAGCTTACACACTCCCCCTGAAACCCCCCCAAGAGGCGGCGCGAGCGCTAAACCACGGCCCCCACCCCCTTGGGCGGTGCTATCAGAGACGAGCGGGTTGACTCGGCAAAAGTAGTCACATTTTTGAAGTTGTTAAAGCACAAAAACTAACACAGAAGTGGTTGAGCTTACCTTAGGCTGTTCAAGTTATGAAGAAATTACTGTGAAGGTGCAAATTTGTTGAACACAAAAGGTCTTTTTTACTAGTAAGGTCAATCTTCTTGTGCTGTTTCGGTGAAATAAATAATAATGAAAGATTGCAGTTAGTTTGTTTTCTCTGGAATAATAGTGATTGTATGTATGTATTCTTGTATATATAACCTACTCTGTTGGATTATGAAGTTTGTTAGAATATCCTCTCCTAGTTACATGGTCTCCTCGGCTCCCGGGGGAAGGGTTGGAGGGTGACCCAGACCTTGAGTCCGGAAGGTCTCACCCCTCCCACTCCAGAACCTTCGTTCACAAGTAAACTTACAGTTCTGGAGAGGGAGGCTTCAACCTTCCGGACTCACCAGTGGTAGCTAGGCCGATGCTTCAGGGGCTTGAAGATGAAGTCCAGCGACACAGCATCGAAAGCACCCTGTAAGCCGAGGAGAGCATAGTAGAGCTGAAGACAGAGTCGCTTCTCCAATTCATTCTGGACATGATTTCTTGTAAAGATATACCATTGTATAGCAGTCTTGATGAAGCTTGACCCCTTATAGAGTGGAAATTAGTTGACTGTTTAGTTGCATTTGGGTCGGCTCTGAAAATGCACTCCCTAAAAAGTTGTCTCATTTTTTGTAAAGACATTATCTTGAAGTGTTCATCTAGCCATATGTGGTCTTTCCTGCTATGTTTGCTTACCCTACAGACTTTGTTTGTGTATTCCAAATAGAAGTTCAATTGTCTGACTGGACATATTTTTGGTCTGTTAGGAAGCTTTCTAAAGCTGATCTCTATTGGTGTGTAGTTGTTCTTTTGGTTTTTGGCCATGAAGGAAGGGTGGTTCCGTAGGACAATGTGTTCTGGGGTGAAGGTGCTCCTGGAAATGCAGAGATTGTTAAATTGATTTGCTCTTAAAGGGCAAGCTAAGGCTACTAGAAATAAGGTTTTTCTGTGTCAGTAGTAGGTAGAGTTATCTCTTGTGGTGTTGAGAAACGAAATTACTTTGTCTAGATCCCAGCCAGGAACTGGTGAGTGTTTGCTCGGCTTCCTTCTATTCACCCCCGATATCATTGCTTTGACATATTTGTCTTCTGCACGACAGTAACCTGGAAATATCCTGACAAAATATAGGACTAAAGCTGCTCTGTAGCTCTTCAGGGTATTGTAAGCCAGTCCCTTGTCTATAAGGTGATTGAAAAATAAAATAATTGCTAACAGGGGGAATTTGTTGTCGCTTCCATACTCCTTATGAATGAAACTTTTAAAAATGTTATACAGGTTTTCATACTTGTGCATGGAGCTGTCCCTCAGCTGATAGCAATTTTGGTGCAAACCTCAGAGAAAGACATTTGGGAGCTGGTCCTTTAAATTTTGAAGGCGATCAAAGTTGATTGGGAGCTTTTTGCTGAGGGTGAGATACAGTCCTTGAGAACTATCTGGTAGTCTTCTATCTTCACAGTATATAGTTTGTGCTGCTTCGAAACTGACCTCACTAATGGAATCCATGGTTCTGTCCCCTGCGATATGGTACAGAAAAGCATGTTATTATTGCATTCTTTATAGATTTTAAAAGCTACTTTGTGTGTAGTAAGAATCCTGGTGGAAAGGCATAGAGAGGTGTTGGTCCCTTCCAGCTAATCGTAAGTGCATTATTGCTGAGATGGCTTTTTGGTTTGGAAGAGATGAACAAAACTTTTTTGCACTTAGTATTGAAGCCATTTGAGAACAGATCTATTTCCGGGTTGAAATTGAAGTCGGTGCAGATTAAGGAGAATAGACTGTCACTGAGGCAAGTTTTCTGTGTGGATTGAACCCAGGTCTCTGGAAAGTGAGTCTGCAATGGTGTTACTTACTCCCCTGATCCATCTGGAATTTATCTGTATGTTATGATCCTTCATGTTACTTAGTATTTTCCTGACAAGTTCATGAGCTACCTTGTTTCTGATACTACCCTGCTTCCTTAGCCAACAATTTGTAACCTTTGAATCTACATGAATTAAGACTACTTTGTTGTATAACCTTGTAGTGAAGTGTTCCATAGAATAGAAGCACGCTAATAACTCTCTTACATTAATGTGAAGGGAGGATTCTTCATGTGTCCAAGTTCCATTTATTGAGAGTATTTTACCCGCTATTACTAATGCTCCTCCCCAACCCTGGTTGGAAGCATCTGTGAAAAGTTCTGCATCTATTTGTGGTTTTGGAATGTTAACCTCTCTGTACATTTGTCTCAGTTCCCATGGCTTTAGGTATTTTTTGAAGGAGTGTGGAATGATTTTGTACCCTGAATTAAAATAACTGTGGTATCTGTGGAGATATTTAAGATGGAATCTTCCCCAGCTTGTATAGGAAGCACTGAAATTTAAGGCTCCAATTAACATCTGATAGGAGTGAAGGTCAGATTTAACAGAGTTGGAGAAAGCTTTGGCCAATTTGATACACTTCTCTATGTTTTTCTGAATGGGATTCATAGTTTTCTTAATCATATTGTAACGCACTCCTAAAAATTCAATTCTTTGAGCCGGTTCAATTGTAGATTTTTAAAAGAGATATTCCATCCTAAGTCTGACAATATCCTAATGACTAACTGAATGTGATTTTTACATTTTAAATAATCTTTTGCTAATATGAGAATGTCATCAAGATAGTTGAATATTAAGATGTTTGTATGTAGTTCTAATATACTTGATCACCGTGTACATTATCTTTGAAAATATATAAGGAGCTGTCTTTAGTCCAAAGGGTACCACAGTCCATGTTTGAACTTCCTTTTACCTAGCTTGAAGGTTAGAAATTTCTGGCTACTTGTATGTAATGGAATGTGCCAATAAGCATCTTTTAAATCTAGTTTGCAGGCCCAAGAGTTTAGATGTAGATAGGGAAATATTGTATTGGCCTTAAGCATGGTAAAGGAAGGTTTTCTTATCATGGTGTTAAGCACCTTCATATCAAAGATTAGTCTTACTGTTCCATCTGGTTTTAATTTATAAAATATGTGGTTGGAAAAGTAAAAGGAAGTTCTGGGGATCTGCTCTATGACTCCTAGTTTTAGCAGTCTGTCACATTCTCTTTCCAATATTTTCCGCTTGTTAGTTGAATAAAATCTATCTTTACCTACCCTTTTTAATGATCTCTGGGCTTTTAGTTTATTATTAAATGGAATTCTCACCCCTTCATTGATAATTCTACAAGCAAAAGAGGCATTAGGAAGCTTTCTCCAACTATCAATGTTCATTAGTAATGACTTACCTATCCTACTCGCTGGGGGCCTCTGGGAGTATTATTCATTGGGTTTGAGTTCAAAGGCAAGGTCTCTTGACTTCTATCCTTATTTATAGCATTAGGCCCAATGTCATGGTGGTCTGGTGCAGAGCAAAGCTCATTATTAACTGTGCGGAGCAAAGCTCATTATTAATTGGTGCGGGCCAAAGCTCATTATTAATTGGTGCGGAAAGCAAATCGTCATTATCAAACTGTGCGAGTGAACCTCGTTATCAACTGGTGCCGAGAAAAACTCATGTTCTGGTGCTGAGCAAACATCTTGGTCTGGCGCTGAGTGAAGCTTATTGTGCTCTGGTGCATAAAAAACTAGTGCTGAAAAAACCTCTCTTTGACCTGGTGTGGAGCAAGGCTCAATTTCTAGGATAGAGAATGATTTATTTTTATTTCCTTTCTCTGGCTCCTGAACTATTCGCTTGTCCATTTTGGGACCTCCCCCCCTGTACCCACCTCGCCTATTACCTCTTCTAAGCGGCTGAGACTTGAATCTAAAGCTAGGGTTACCTTTGAGGAAACTGAACCTTCTTCCCTGAAATCTGCCCCCAAAGTTGAATTTCCTACCCCTGAAGTTTGCTGCCCCTCCTCTGAGGAGGGGACCCTTACGAAAGCAGGCAGCAATGGCTGTTTTTTGGTCTTCAGTTAAATTCCAAACTTCTTTAATGTCTGCTTTGATTATGAGGATCTCTTATCTCTTCCTTGAGGTATCTAGGAAGTGCTCTACTTCTGAAATTCCTTATCAAATTTTGTATAAGGTCTATGCTCTTCCTTAGGGGACCAATAATAATCTTGGACAAGAACTCAATGTCATTTACTTTGGAGGGGTACACTATGTGTGCCAGTGCTGCATGCCCTTGAAAGGCAGAAATACTATTCTTAATATTTTCTATGTCATAGAAAAATTTTCTCTTGTGGTGTCATCAAATATCTTACCTTCAGCCAGAAATTCAACTTTGGAGTATTTATTAATTTAAAAAAGTCTGAAAACTCCTTATTTTGACTACTTTACAAAGAATTTATCAATGTTATCACTATGGCCTTCACTGAAAGTTAATGCTACTAGTGAGTTATTCAATTGAATTTTCCCTTCTCTATGAAAAGATGGTTCAGCTTTGAAATTGGTGGAAATATATGAAGGAATGGGTTTATGGAAGGTAAAAGGTTGAAATCTTCATAATCACTTTCATCTTCATTATTATAAAAGGAAACAAAAGAGGTCTAAATTTGCACCTTTCAGGTAATTCAGGTGATCGTCTCGAGCGGTTTAGTAGGAGGGGGAGCCTCATTCTTCTTAGCAGGTGAACCACTTCTTGCTGCCGAGTTGAATGTTTTTATATCAGTGATTTATTTACCAACCTTTAATTAAAGTGGTTTATTCAACAGGTATCGTAAATATGGACAGCAGCGGACCTAGAAGGCTGAAGTCAAGCAAAGGGTTGTCACGACTCAAATAGCCCTCTTAGGTTAATTCAGGGCCTTATTAAGTGACTATGTAAGGTATGTATCTGTTTATTATTAACATATCTAGACATGCTTCCTATGAAACCCTTTTGCAGATCGCCCCCAGGGCCTAGGCTAGCATCGATAGGTTTAAAATGAAAACGTGAACTCGAACAGCCTAACTTACCTGTGCCTAGCCTACTACCTATTAAGCTACGTGGTTTTGATGTGTCAAGCAAGCAATTTGTATTGTATACCTAGTTATAAGCTTGTTTATATATAAATGGAGCATTTAGTTGGTTTTCTACCATTATTTCATGTAGTAATCATGCAGGCATGCTTTGCTTACGCTACTTACAAGCAGTTACGCTACGTTCGGAACTGGCTGCTTTAACCATTCAAAACAATAACAACAAACTTACGTATGTGGGCCGCCATTTGCATTTGTGACGTCATAAGTCTAACTCCGCTGCTTTCCATATGCCGGTTTCGTTGTAAACAGAATTTAAAACCTTACCCTTTCTGAATAATTTTCATGAGAGTTTGATTCTGTTGGAGTAACATATTCACGATATCAGAATTTGAAGGCATTTCACTTCCTGCAGTCGATTGTGGACGTTTTTTGTTACGGTCTACATTCTCCTCTTCGCTGGAGTCGTCACTCAGCCGATGAACATCCACGTAGGAAAGAATTTGCCTCTCATATTTTAGCAGTGGGCAGAGCGGGAGGGAAAAGAGAACCTTCTATGCCGAAGTCAACTTCAAAATTGTGACTACTTTTGCCGAGTCAACCCGCTCGTCTCTGATAGCACGCCCAAGGGGGGCGTGGTTTAGCACTCGCGCCGCCTCTTGGGGGGGTTTTCAGGGGGAGTGTGTAAGCTACCACTGGTGTCCCGGAAGGTTGAAGCCTCCCTCTCCAGAACCACCATTCCCGCCGCTGGGTGGCGGGGTCTGGAACTATTCCGTTTTTCTAAGCCATAATTTCTCTTCCACCTGTCTCCTGAGGGAGGCTGGGTGGGCCATTAATCGTATATATCTGCCAGGTAAGTATGTACAAAACTTTATTGTATCTTAACAATATCATTTTGTACAAGTAACTTACCCAGCAGATATATACTTAGCTGATTGGCACCCTTGGTGGCGGGCAAGAGACAGCTAAAAATAAAATAATACTTAAACTAAATACATTAAAAAACAGGGAAAAAACAACCTATGTTCTTGGATAACATAATCCATAGTTCCTACCTTATTGGGCTGAAGACTTCATGACTACTGTCGATGAGTCTGCTAGCCTCAAGAGTTTCAACGGAGGAATGAACCTATGGTTGAATAACTCGTGGATCGTGTCAATGGGCTAGCCCGCTTACGCGACAGAGCCTATACTGGATCGTACCAATGGGGGCTGACCCACTTACATGGTAGAGCCTTGACCTTTGTCATATCAATGGAGACTCGCCCTCTTACATGACAGAGTTAAGGTTATTAAACAAATCACAAAGAGCACTGAAGCCAATCCGATCACCTGACCATGGTTAGTATTGTTACAATCTATGAATCGTAAGAGGGTCCCTATTCCCTCTGACAATTAACCAATAAAAACAACCACCAATAAACAGTAAATTAAGCCTTAAACTAATAGGAAGGATTAGCCTCAGCCCCTTCTCCCAGCACTGAATTCGCCGAAACATACGCTCCAGAGCAAAAGCACTTTTACGTACGAAATTTTAAACGTCTCTTAGGTATTCGAGGCGAACACCGAATTACATCTCCAAAATGTCGACTCTATAAGAGCCTGAAGCGACCATGTTCTGTGAAATGCCATAGACGTAGCTATGGCTCTCACTTCATGAGCTCTCACTCTGAGGAACCTTGAGATGCTCTTCTTCGCACTTAAGGTGAGCTTCCCTTATTACATCTTTTATGAAGTATGTAAGGGCGTTCTTAGAAATCGCTCTTTTTCGGATCTCTTACAGAGCACCAAAGACTTTCTTTCTGTACCTTCAGCAACTTCTTCTTCTCAGGTAGAACTTGAGTGCCCTGACTGGACACAAAGTCCTTTCTAGTTCTCTCCCTGTTAATGAAGATAGTCCTTTTATCTCAAAGCTTCTTGGCCAAGGCTTTGAGGGATTTCATTTTTCGCTAGAAAAAATGGTTTAAAGGAGCAAATCGCTGAATCCTTCTTAAACCCCACTTTACCTTCCAAAGCTTGCAACTCGCTAATTCTCTTGGCTGTTGCAAACGCAAAAAGGAATAATGACTTTCTCGTTAAGTCTCTAAACGAAGCTGCGTGAGACGGTACAAAATTTTTCCGACATTAGGAACTTGAGGACCACATCCAAGTTCCAGCTAGGCTTCTTGATTACATGTTCTTTCGTGGTCTCAAAAGACATTATAAGGTCATGAAGATCTTTATTATTCGTCAGATCTATTCCTCTATGTCGAAAAACTGAGGCCAGCATACTTCTGTAACCCTTCACTGTTGAAACTGCCAGGTTACAGTCTTTTCACAATTATGGAGAGAAAAATCTGCGATTTTCAGTTACAGAGGTACTGGAGGGAGGAATATTTTCTTCCCTTACACCCTCTTCTAAACAACTCCCACTTCGAACTGATATACTTTTAGAAGTGAGACTCTCTGGCTCTTGCAATAGCCTTCGCCACTTCTCGTGAAAAGCCCCTTGCTCTGACAAGTCCTTCGACAGTCTGAAGGCGGTCAGACTAGAGCGGGGAGGTTTTGTGAAACCTGTCGAAGTGGGGTTGTTTGAGAAGATCGTTCCTTAGTGGAAGCGATCTTGGAAAATCCACTAACCACTCCAGCACCTCTGTGAAACCAATCGAGAGCCGGCCAGAAGGGAGCGATGAGGGTCATTCTTGTTCCTTCCGAGCAAGCGAACTTCCTCAATACTTCTCCTACTATCTTGAAAGGAGGGAAGGCGTATGCGTCCAAGCCCGTCCAATCTAGCAGAAAGCTGTCTACTGCTACTGCTTGAGGATCCGAGATCGGGGAGCAATAGGTTTCTAATCTGTGGATTCTTGTTGGTCGCGAACAGGTCTATATTGGGCCTCCCCACAGATGCCAAAGTTGTTGGCAAATCTGAGGATTGAGAGTCCATTCCGTGGGTAGGACTTGTTCTTTTCTGCTTAACAAATCTGCCCCGGACATTTTTCTCTTCCCTGCACAAACCTTGTGAGGAGAGAGATCTTCCTTTTCCTGTGCACCCAAATCAGCCAGATCCTTTGCTGATTCGTACAGGGAAAAGGAATGCGTCCCCCCTTGTTTCTTTATATAAGCGAGGGCTGTTGTGTTGTCCGAGTGAATCTGAATCCCCAGACCTGAGACCTGTTCCTCGAAATGAACCAAAGCTAGATGAATGGCTGTTAGCTCTTTCTTGTTTATGTGCCAGGACACTTGTTCTCCTTCCCAAGTGCCTGACACTTCTTGCGAACCTAGGGTCGCTCCCCACCCTGAATCTGAGGCGTCTGCAAACAACGCTAGGCGAGGGTTCTGTAAGCGAAGGGAGATTCCCTTGCTTAGTTTCTGTGGATCTAACCACCAACCGGATATTCTCCTTGATCCCTTTCGAGATTGGAAATGTATCTCCTAGATTGTTGGACTTCCAATCCCACTTCTCCTTCAGATAAAATTGAAGGGGTCGTAGGTGAAGTCTTCCTAAGGAAACGAACTGTTCCATCGAGGAGAGGGTCCCCAGTAAGCTCATCCATTCCCTCGCAGAACAATGTTCTTTCCTTAAGAAGACTGACACCTTTTCTAAGCAGCGTTCTCTCCTTTCCTGCGAAGGATACGCTAGAAAATCCCGAGAATCCATCTGAATCCCCAGATAGACAATACTCTGCTGGGGAGTCAGCATGGATTTCTCGTGATTTACTAAAAGTCCTAAGGACTTTGTCAACTTTAGAGTAACTAATAGGTCCTCCAGACATTTTTTCTCCGATTGGGCTCTTATTAGCCAATCGTCCAGATATAACGAGATCCTGATCCCTTCCAGATGTAGCCAAAAAGCTACATTCTTCATGATGTCCGTAAAGACTTGCGGGGCAGTCGAAAGTCCGAAGCACATCGCTCGGAACTGGAACACTTTCCCTTGGAACATGAACCTCAGATACTTCCTTGCTGCCGGATGAATTGGCACATGGAAATACGCATCCTGAAGGTCCAGGGACACCATCCAGTCCCCTGGACGAAGAGCAGATAGAACAGAGGAAGACGTCTCCATTGAAAATTTCTTCTTCAATACAAAGAAATTCAGGGCACTGATGTCTAGAACCGGTCTCCATCCCCCCGATGCTTTCGGTACCAGGATAGCGATTGTAGAATCCTGGAGACTGGAGATCTTGAACCAGTTCTACCGCTTCCTTGGAAATCATCTGTTCCACTGCTTGCAACATAGCAAGCTTTCGGACCGGATCCGAGTATCTTGCGGTCAACTCCCTTGGAGTTGTCGTCAGGAGGATTTTCCCTGAAGGGGATCAAGTATCCTTTTTTCAGGATAGAGAGGGACCAGGAGTCCGCTCCCTTCTGCGCCCAGACTTTGGCAAAGTGGAGTAGCCTGGCGCCTACTTTCGTCTGGAGGACTTCCTGCTCATCTAGACTTCCCGAAGGACCTTCTAGATGGTCTACTCCTTCTCTCTGGTCTGCGACCTCTAAGAGGGGCTCTAGAAGAGGAGGCACCCCGAAAGGGCTGAACAAAAGAGGGTTTCTCTTTTTTCTCTATAGGCACTGCCGGCCTAAACTTCTTGGCTGAGTGCGTGAGGAGATCCTGAGTTGCCTTCTCCGTAAGAGATTTAGAAACCTCTCTAACAGTCTCTTGTGGAAAAAGGTGCGGGGATAACGGTGCAAAAAGAAGAGATGTCCTTTGCAAAGGTGATACTGCTCTTGCTAAGAAAGAGCTAAAGACAGATCTCTTCTTTAATACTCCCGTTCCAAAAAGAGAGGCAACTTCCACAGAACCGTCCATGACCGCTCTGTCCAGGCAAGCCAGGACGCTCGAAAGTTCCTCCATGGAAACAAAGTCAGTGTCCTGAGCTCTCTTCGCTAACGCTCCCAAAGCCCAGTCCATAAAGTTGAAGACTTCTAGGTTTTAAAGAGGCCCTTTAGAAGGTGGTCTAGCTCACACATGCCCCAAGTCGCCTTAGCAGACAGCAACGACTTTCCTCCTAGAAAAGTCCACTAAGGAATCAAAATCCGCATCTGCGGAAGAAGGCAGAACCTAACCCCATCGGTGGTTCTTTTGGTCTCGTACACCCCTTCCTGGTTTGCCTGTTAACTTGGAAGGAGGGCAGGAAAAAAACTGTCTTGCCCCGCTTCCCTTCTGGAGTCAACCACTCTGAAAAAGTCTTTAATGCCTTTTTGTTTCATACAAAGAGCGGGGCTCATCTTGACGAAGGAAGACGACTTGAGAGCTTTAGTGCTGGACATCAACGATCCGGGTGAATGGAGGGTCCGCAGGATGAAGGGAGTCTCCGAACTCCTTTAGCAGCAAAGAGAAAGTCTCTTGTAGTCAGAAACTGCTACATCTACTGGCTCTTCGTCTTCCGATACCTGGTCCAACTGATCCACAGAAGGAGATCGTTTTGGAGTGATCTGGCTCTTCCCGGGAGAAGAACTCCTTTCCCGAGAAAGGGGAGCGCGGAACATTAGCACTTCTATACGAAGAGTGAGGCTCCTGCCTGTCGGAAACACTCTTGCGCCTACTAGACTCTTGTTGTCTAGGTTCGTCAGGTTCGTGGCGCTTGCTAGCTCCTGGCGTCCTGATTCAGGGCGCTTGAAAAGATCCCCGCGTCCTGATTCCTGACGCTTAACAGCTCTTGCGGCCCTAACACTTGACGCCTAACGTACTCACCTGGCGTCCTGCCTTCTGGCGTGGCCTAACTCCTGGCGCCCTGACTCACCTGGCGCCCTGACTCCTGGCGCCCTGACTCATGGCGTCCTGGCTCATAGCGTCCTGATTCCTGCCTTCTAGCAGAATCCTGACGTCCTGAATCCTGTGTTCTAAGAGGCTCTTGACGCCCTTTCTTGCGTCTTGCTGCCTCTTTGCGCCTGTCTGGCTCCTGGTCCTGCAGACCCAAGGGATCCTGATACCTAAATCGGTTTTCCGGTTCCTTGCACCTAAACCGATCGAGACTTCTGCTCGATTCGTGGCGTCTCAGAGGGCGCTTCGGGGAAGACAGCCTATTAGGGCGAAAGGGCTCTTCTCTCAGGAGAACAACTCCTATCAGACGAGTCTCTCGACGAAGGCGATGAACGCCCTGGAGATCGTGAGGGTTCTCTCCTATACGAAGCGGGGCGCTTAGCGGAACTCTTAACAGGGAGCGACATCCTTCCTCCTTGTAGAGTCCTTAGCAAAGAGCCTACGAGAGAAGCTAACTGCTCTTGCAGATTAACCAAAAACTTCTTCGTAGGATCCTGAAGAGAAGGCTCCTCTTGTCTAGTCTTCTTAGGTCCCGAAGGCCAATCCTCGGGAAAACGCTCTGGGCTGGAGTCAGCCGCGTCTCCTTTAGGCGCCTTCCAGGCTCTCTTCAAAGGGCGTGAAAGGGAGGCCGAACTCCATCCTCGTTTAGGAGAGGAAGAGTCTGAGGCCGAAAAACACTCCTTTAGGACGCCTTTTCTGCGGCAATCCGAGGCAGCCTGGGACTTAACAACAGGATCTGCCGAAGGGACGCCTGACCGTTGGGGATGTTCTGCATCCTCCCTGCGGCTTTCGACATTCCTCCTCCCCTGGCCTGGGAGTTTGGAAGCGGTCTAGGCCTAGGAGCAATGAGGAACCGGTCAGACGCCCCCTCCACTGCACTGGGGACACTGCACAAGTCACTATCACCACTCTTACCTTGGTTTAGAGCTCGTAGCTGAGCTTGAAGTTTCTTAATTGAAGCTTTTACATTTTCCCTCTCTGACGAAGAATCTTTGGATTCAGAACAGGGAGAAGCAGCTGAGGCTAAGGGAAAATTGTTAGAAGGAGAGTTAATTTCTTGTTCTAAGGAGCAAGATCTACTAGATGACCTAGCTGAAGCCTTTCTCACTCTATCTCTCTCAAGCTTCCTAACATATGATGATAATTCCTTCCATTCAGCTCCGTAAGGTTCTCGCATTCAACACGTTAATAAAAGAACATTCATTCTCCTGCATTTAGCGCAAATACTATGAGGATCTAATGCCGATTTAGGCAGCCTAACCTTACAATCTTCCCTACTGCAAACTCTAAACATAGGTGAAGCCTTAGCGTCAGACATCGTGAAAGAGTAGTCAAAACCAAAGTCGAAAAACAGTCCACAATAAGCGTATGCAAGCCAGAGAAAAAACAGAATACATCACCAAAAAACCAATCCAAATTCTCGGCAAACGAGTTGAAATCCAAGATGGAGGAACGAACATAGGTGTTGTCCGTTCAACCGACAGAGAAATTATGGCTTAGAAAACGGGAAGATGTTCCAGACCCCGCCACCCAGCGGCGGGAATGGTGGATCACCTGACCTACCTGTCGCGTGTGCCGCGAGTTTTGAAATTCTGTCGGGACGACCGAGTCTATAGCTAAGTATATATCTGCTGGGTAAGTTACTTGTACAAAACTACATGTTATATGTGATATTAAACCACTGTATGGTGCATATTACTGTATGTAACTTACTCTGCATAGTACATATTGCATTCACGACTTTCTGTAGTGTATATTTTGTACACTAATTTTGTTACTTTTTCCTTCCAGAACCACATTTTTCACACAACTCCAGGTTGTTACTAACAAATTACTACAAGTGTCATCAAGGGATAACTACAAGTAGAAACACCATTTTTGGATGGAAAAAAACCCTTCAGGAAAGTATACGTATCAAATGTAACATGTAGTAACAAAGTATGAACAGTAAGGTTTTTAAGGTTTTTTACATACAGTATTACATACGTACATAACTTTTTTTTACAGGAATTTCCAACCAAGTTTGATTATGTACATACATGTTATAAACCACTGTACGTATGGTTACTGTATGTAACTTACTAAACATACATACATGACTTAACTTTGATACTTTTTTGGTACATTCCAGAAAACCAGGACCCCCTCCATGATGCAGGCTATGGGGCCACATAAAACTTTGTCCAGGGTTACTACTACATAACATAGCACGACAACAGTAAACTACAGTACTAAAGGTAAGGAATTATACATAGTAGTATTAACATACATTAAGTAAGTTTTATACTAAAAAAAAGTGACCAAGATCTCTTCACATGGATAAGTGATCAAGGTCCCTCATGGAATTACGTACACTCCCTGCTGAACAGGGGGTGTAGACCAATCATTTACAACATGCATACCAGTTGATATTAAACCACTGTATGGTGCATATTACTGTATGTAACTTACTATGCATAGAGTACTTACTGACAAATTATTTTTTTGTACATTCCAGAACCCCCTGAATGAGTAGGCTATGGGCCACATAAGACTTTGTGCATCCAGGGTTACATAGAACGACAAATTTAAAACTAAAAGTAAGGATTAATTAACATAACATTAACTAAGTACATGTTATATATGTGATATTAAACCACTGTATGGTAAAAGATAAATCGGAAACTCCTGGAAGGCTGCAGGGAGTACCGATTAAATGCCCTTAAAATAATAGACCTCGGTTGCCATCCGTAGAGGTAACTACAGCATGCGTATATGACTAGAACCAACCAGTAGTAAAATAACGCAAGGCAAAATATGTTATTGTTATAATACAATTAAGTTTGTTCATACTTACCTGGCAGATATATATATAGCTGTATTTTCTGAAGTCCGACAGAATTTCAAAACTCGCGGCACACGCAGTGGGCGGCCAGGTGGTAGTACCCATTCCCGCCGCTGGGAGGCGATATCAGGAACCATTACCATTTTCTATCATATTTTCTCAGTGCCACTGTCTCCTGAGGGGAGGTGGGTGGGCACTTAATTATATATATCTGCCAGGTAAGTATGAACAAACTTAATTGTATTATAACAATAACATTTTGTTCATGAAACTTACCTGACAGTATATATATAGCTGAATCCCACCTTCAGATGGTGGGAAGAGACAGAATAGGATTTTAGGAAACTAAATTAAGTAGATGATATACATCTTGGTTCCTCACCTGTTAGCATAGCTGACTTCGTGATTACTGTCACCTAAGCCTGCTTCTGCTTAATCAGAGTTACCAGCAAGGTAGTGCTGGTGGGCTCTGGATGCTCTGTCAACGGGGTGTGCCCACAAGATGACTAGACCATCGAACCATACATATGAGGGCTATGAAGCAACTGACCACCACCTGACCTACTAGACAAAACCCCCTGAAAACTAACCTAATGAATAGAAGATCTTCACAGATCTCACCAACAACCAAAAACACAAAACATTTTAAAAACTAACCTAACTCTTAACTAAGGGATAGGAAAAGAGCTACCTCCAGCCCCCAAAACTGTCTGCAGAAAGTATGGTCCAAGAGAACAACAGTCCTCGTATA
Organism: Macrobrachium nipponense; assembly: GCF_015104395.2. NCBI lineage: Eukaryota > Metazoa > Arthropoda > Malacostraca > Decapoda > Palaemonidae > Macrobrachium > Macrobrachium nipponense. The sequence continues at coordinate 11,152,406 of NC_061103.1, read as the reverse complement.
TCGTTCTCACATCTCTTAAATAGTGTGAGGCGAATACAGAATTGCTCCTCCAAAAGGTGGCATCAAGGATGTCCTTGATTGACATGTTCTTTTGGAAGGCAGCGAGGTTTGCGACAGCTCTGACCTCGTGAGCTTTCACTCGCAAGAGGCTCAAATCAGTCTTCTGGCAAGATGAATGAGCCTCTTTTATAACGTCTCTCAGAAAGAAAGCCAAAGCATTCTTGGATAATGGTAAATCGGGACTCTTCACAGAGCACCACAGATTATCTGAGGGACCTCGTACTTCCTTTGTCTTGCGAACGTAAAACTTGAGAGCCCTGACAGGGCACAGGACTCTCTCAGGTTCTTGGCCCACAAGGTTCGTCATACCCTTAATCTCGAAGCTCTTGGACCAAGGGTTAGACGGGCTCTCGTTTTTCGCCAAGAACGTGGGACTCAAAGAGCAGAAAGCGTTGTCACCTTTGAAGCCCACCTGTTTACTAATGGCTTGAATTTCGCTAACTCTCTTCGCCGTCGCCAGAGCAGTTAGGAAAAGAGCCTTGTTTGTCAAGTTCCGAAGAGATGCTGCATAGAGAGGCTCGAAAGGACTCGACATCAAAAGTCTTAGAACCAAATCTAAGTTCCAGGAAGGAGGCCTCGCCTGAGGTATCTTAGTCGTCTCGAACGATCTCAAGAGATCGTGAAGATCTCTGTTGTCAGTAAGGTCTAGGCCTCTGTGCCGAAAGACTGCTGACAGCATACTTTTATATCCCTTGATGGTAGGGACTGCCAAATTCTGCACATTCCTTAAAAATAGCAGGAAATTGGCTATTTGGCTCACAGAGGTAGTGGAAGAGGAAATTCCCTCCTTTCTACACCATGCCCTGAAGGAAGCCCACTTCGACTAGTAAACAGCTCTCGATGAAGCCCTCCTTGCGTTGGCGATCACTTTTGCAGCTGTTTTAGAAAAACTTCTCGCTCTGGCCAACTTTTCGATAGTCTGAACGCAGTCAGACCCAGAGCGGAGAGGTTTTGGTGATATCTTTTGAAGTGGGGCTGTTTGAGTAGATCTCTCCTCCAGGGCAACGTCCTTGGGAAGTCTACAAGGAAGGACATTACCTCCGTGAACCATTCTCTTGCGGGCCACATCGGGGCGATCAGGGTCAACCTCGTCCCCTCTGACGCCACAAACTTCCTCATGACTTCCCCCATGATCTTGAACGGCAGGAAGGCATACAGGTCTAAGTTCGTCCAATTCCAGAGCAGTGCATCTATAGCGATCGCTCCTGGATCCAACACGGGAGCAATAAAGAGGCAACCTCTTTGTCCTCAACGTCGCAAATAGGTCGACCAGAGGACGTCCCCACAACTTCCATATCTCCCGACAAACGTCTTGATGCAGAGTCCATTCTGTCGGCAGGAGTTGGTCCTGTCGACTGAGAAGGTCCGCTCTGACGTTCTGGACTCCTGCGATGAATCTCGTCAGGATCTTGACTCGCCTTGCACCTGCCCACAGCAGAATCTCCCTCGCTAGGTAAAATAGATGCGTCTGAAAACATCAACATCTCCGGGGGGGGAGTGCGAAGAGGCACTCCTCTTAAGAGGTTCCTGTCGTCGAGCCACCAGGCTAGGTCCTGCCTCACTTTCTCCGCAGGTGAAGACGTACGTGAGGAACTAACTTCTCGAGTGACGACAGGTGGCCTATCACGACTTGCCATTGCTGAGCTGCCTGTTCCTGCCGAGACAGGAACCGGCCGGCTGCCTCCCTGAATCTGCTGATCCTCAAGTCTGCGGGGCGGACTTGAGCTGCTACCGTATCGATCAGCATACCCAGGTACTTCATCTTCTCGTAGTTTATCACGATCCCCAGATCTTGACAAAATTTTAGAAGCCGATCCCTGTCCTGCAGCAACTGCGAGCGGCAGCTCGCCAGGACTAGCCAATCGTTGAGATACCTCAGAAGACGTATCCCGTGCGAATGGGCCCAAGCAGACACCAGAGTGAACACTCGCGTGAACACCTGTGGGGCGGTTGACAGACCGAAGCAAAGTGCCCTGAATTGGTACACCGTCCCGTCGAAGATGAAGCGGAGGTACTTTCCGGAGGACTGATGGATGGGTATTTGGAAATACGCATCCTTCAAGTCCACTGAAAGCATGAAATCGTTCTCCCTGATGGAGTCCAGCACGGTCCGTGCTGTCTCCATTGTGAACTGAGTCTGGCGAACAAATCGGTTCAGGGGAGAGAGATCTATCACCGGGCGCCAGCCCCCCGATGCCTTCTCCACTAAGAAAAGGCGGCTGTAAAAGCCCGGTGACCGATCCTCGACGATTTCTACAGCTCGTTTGGTCAGCATGCTCTTGATCTCCTGCCGAAGAGCGTCGTCCTTTGAAGAACCCTGG
>NC_061103.1:10911870-11149525 GCF_015104395.2 Macrobrachium nipponense | reverse complement strand
TATTTTGAAGACAAACTCAGATGTCTGCAAAATCATTCGCATTATCGCAGTGCGATGCAGCGGGAGACTTGTACAGGACTTCTGTTACCGTGCGGTAAACAGAAAGATGAAAAGAGTCCAAGAGATATCTCTGTTGAAATTCTCGCAATGTCGAAGGCGATGGAATCTAGCGTCACAGCAGTAGATGGGTCCTTCATTATTGCGAGAATCCCCGTTAATCAGAGACCTAAGTCATGATTGTTGGGCAGAGATACGGTTCGGTAGTCAATCAAAGCAGGGCAGAGAGAGACATACATGACCGTGCATATCGGAGGCCCAGCTGATACTGAGCTGCTATCAGGCAGTTCAATACGCAGTAGTTGAGCCTGAGCTCTCGCTGACTCGTCATCCTGAGTTGCCAGGTAATCCATTATTCCACGAAGGAATGCGTTCGGCTAGAACTACCGAGCATAAAAGATATGCTCGAGCAATTATATTTAGGCGAAACGAATTCGGTAAATATAACAGTTGAAATGGTGTTGTCGTGACAAAACCATAAGTATATAAAATTGAAACTGAAAACTCCTGGGAGGTTGCAGGCAACCCCGAGTTGCAGTTCAATTAGAATACTTCTCTTATAAGTCGCAATCCGTAGTTTCACTAGGATATGCGCCTACCCCTCGGACAATTCAACTGCTTAGTAGAATCATGTCGCGAGGTTAATATACGTAGTATATTTGTAGGATTCTGAACAACGATCTCCATCCTAAATTCTTTCCTTCAAGAAAAACAAAAATAAGGATTGGAGATCGACCACCTTCGATCTCTATCAAAGAGAGTGAAGGAGAAGTCTTCTCGAAGGAAAGCTTCAATGGTGAACAGAATACTAAGACGATAGTTCAAGCCAAACTGGATATTCCCGTCTGATCTCTCTAGTCCAGGTTGGTCGCCTACTGTGAGATAGTTTCTTCAGCAGCAGTCTTCTCTTCCCAATGCTAGAAATCCAGGAATTCGAGCATAGGCGAGGTTCCCGATTATCGTGTATATCGGGGATTCTCGTCTCGCTTTCTTTGGACGTGGTCTCGCCTAAGTGTTTGGAGATCGTAAAACTCGAACACTGAATGCGTTAGAAATTCCGTAGAATTCTAAGCAGTCTGCGAAACCCCCACCGAATTCGCCAAACGATATCGGCTGGTGGTCCTATCTCGATTCCCGTAGAAATCGAGAATGGGGCAGGATTCCTCCTCAACGACCGGGGCTTACGTCAGGTAGGACCCGAAGGTCCCCCGGTAGCGCAGTAGTCCCGAACGTGGGATCCTAACAGAGAAATCTCTGTAGGATCCCTCCCTTTCCCTCGTAACCGTTAAGGAGAGAGGGAATGGGGGAGGAATTGGATACTCGCTCGCCTTCCCAGTGGAACTAGCAGTCGGAGAAGAGTAGGAACAGCCATCGCCTTGCGGCGATGGCCTCTCAGAGTCTGGGAAAACGTATCGTCAGGAGAAAACGTTTTCCCGCGGAGGGTTATGAACTCTCACTGTAGGTAAGGGTCTGCCGCCACTGTGAACGTCGTCTGGGTGGGGCTGATCGACACCTGACAGGAGAGAGCCGATACCGTCCTCCGACTCATTCCAGTCCTCGTCGAGGTCGAAACCTCTCAGGAGGACCGAAGGAGTATTCAAATACGTGTCCGAAGACACGTAGAAACGCCGCTGTCGCAGTAGAGGAGGTGGAAGTAGCTTGATCGACCGGCCAGAACTGAGAGAGCTTCTTGTCCGGAGACGAGAGACTCTGGTTCGAGACAGAATCGGCAAGTTCCGATCGCGGCAGACCCACCGTCGGTTTGGGTTCCCTCTCGGGCCCCAAAACGACTCGAGCAGAGACGTGGGCTCTGCTGGTGGGAGCGGCAATCCTCCGCAAGGTCATTATGCTGACGAATCAGCTTAATGACTTCTGCAAATTCTCTGTATCTCGGGAGTAACCGTTGTCTTGCGGAGTAGACCGTCCAGTCCCTCCAACAAGAACAGATCCCGAGATACTCCTCCTTCAGAAGGAGGAAACAGCGGCAGACCCTTGACGGTCGCCTTCAGCTACTGCGCGTATGTCCTGGTCGGTCCTGGAACCGTGCCTGGTCCATACGGCGTCATAGCTGGGTCACGAGCGGCGTACCTCTCGTGATCGCTCCTCGGTACCTCGCTCCTCCCGGTATAGCCCGAGGAGGTTGAAGGTACGGGAGAGGCAGACCTGACGCTCCCCCTTCGCTCGCTGGCAGGACCAGCGTGCGTGGAGGGCTGCTGCTGATCGTCAAACCCGCGGTGACGGTCGAGCAGCAGGCCTAGCCTACCGCCTCGTCCTTGGGGCGATTGGCTCGGCTGAGAACGTCGAGCGACCGATCTCTAGCGTCAGGCGAGCTGCCGCTGGTCACCATCTCCGCCGTCCCAGGTCCCATCGGGGAGCGGCGGACGGGTGACATGCTAGGACTCTCTGTCGCGTCGAGACGGGCCAGCGTCCTCTCGGCGCGTCGAGTCGCTGGTACAGCCGTGGCTGGTACCGTCGGCCGCGGGGGACTCTTCTCGCCTCAAACCAGTGGCTGGTCAGCGACCGTCACGGTCAGCCCGAGCAGCCAGTGATGCTGCGAGAGCGTCACTGGCCTGCGAGAGTCGTGTGCATGACTCTCGCCACAGTCTTCTGCTCCGCGCCGCTGTCTTGACGGCGAGCGAGCTCGGGGCGTCAAAACTTTGGCTGGACGGTCTTCTTTGGAGAGCGTCCACTCGGTGCTTCTCGCGAACGAGAAGCGGCCGCGAGACGGAACCTGGTTTAGCGGCAGAACCGCTAGCACCAGGTGAGGACGCACCAGCCGAGGCTGGTGCACTCTGGTCCCCGTCGCCTTCTTCTTTCTTTTGCAGAAGAAGCGACGGGCCCCGTTCCCGAAGGAACAGGAGGACCAGCAGAAGAGCTCCCCAGCTCGCCTGAGCGAGCCGGGCCCTTAGAAGATCCCGAAGGAGTCTTCTTAGGGGGGGAGGAGGCAACCTTCTTCTTCTTCGGCTGTTTGGCCTTAGAAGTCGAAGGGGAAGGAGAGGCAGCAGACGACGAAGAAGACGACGACGACACCTTCTTCCTCTTCCTCTTCTTCTTCGCCAGGCATACGCAGGACAGACGTCAGGTCTTCCATCCAGGAGGGAGCCGGGGCAGTTGCCGAAGCAACAGGGCCCGACTGCACCTGTCCGGAAAGACCTGAGACTGTGACAGCACACCAACAGCAGGAACAACAGGAACAGGTCCAGGAACAGCAGGAACATCTGAAAGAATGAATGAGCAGCAGGCACCTGATCTGAAAGGGAATGAGCGGCTGGGACAGCAACAGGTACGGCAGGCACGGCAGGTACCACAGGAGAGCCAGGCGTCCTGTCGGCAGCTACCGTCATCCTCGGCACTGGCGGCAGGTCCAGGGGGTATCTTTGGGCAGCGGAAGTCCGGGGTCTCGGCAATACAAAGAACCCAGGTGGCGGTGGCACCGTCCTCTTTGGCACGGCAGGAATTGGTTGTTCTGGATTGCAGCCGTGGGTGTTACCGACATGACATGTGGTGTGTACACCAGGTGCGGTGGCATCTCATATTGGTTTTTGTAGTGGTTACCGTACCATGAGTGACCACTGCCGACTCCGCCAACCGCTGAATCAACCCCTGTATGCTCGGCACTCCCTGCAGTCCCAGCGACTCCCACACTGTCCAGGTCGTCATTCGCTGATGGCACACCTGCGGAAGCAACAGTCGGGTTAGTTAGAGGGGCTTCCTCGCGCCTGCCTGGGGGGAGAAGAACCCCACCCAGAGCGGACGGAAGACCCCGAGTACAACTGGACGTCCGTCCGGGTAGCGGGCGCCCTCCTCCACACTCGACGGATCGAGAGAGGAGAAGGACCCCGCTACCCCCCCGCATGGGGAAGGCGCGAAACGTGGGGGCGGCCGGGGGCAGGAAAGAGGACGAATTGTCCGTTACCAAAGGAGTCACTGGACTTTCCGATGCTTCTTTGTGGTCCTCGTACAGCACCCACTGCGCCTCGGGACCAATGCATACACGTACACAGGGCTCGTTGCGGGAGCACTCTCGCCCCCGACAACGAGTACAAACCTCGTGAGGATCTACATCTACATCCAAGGTCGTCTCCCCACGGATGTAGCACCTGCGGTAACATAGATAGATTAGTAAGAGGGGTTCCCTCACGCACGGGGGGAAGACATGCCCCACCCGAACGCAAGGAAGACCCCAAATACAAAATACAATGAAGAAGCTGAGCGGGGGGCAGGAAGGAAGACGAAGAATCGGATACCACGGGAGTCGCGGGAGAGCTTTCCGACGACTTCCCGGCAGACCTTCGCTTCCCCCACCCCCGCACAGCAGTGAAAAGTAATATGAAAAATGAAACAGAAATACTGCCTTGCGATTTCACTTCATAGAACTTAAAGGAGAAAAGATCAATTCCCGGGTAAGAACGGAAACTTGATCCAATAATATGATGCTATCATAAAAAATATATAGAAAATGAAACAGAATACTGCACTTGCGATTTCATTTCACATAAAAAGAAATCGTAAGGATCAATTCCCGGGTAGAACGAAAATTGATCCCAAATTAAATTTATGCAATAATAAATGAAAATGAAAAGAATATGCAATTGCGAATCCACTTTCATTGCATTCTATTATACAAAATTAAAAGGCTCGTGCCGAGCACAATCACACTCTGGTAACGAACGCACAGGGCAAAAATATAATGAAAAAGAGTACTTACATTTTCAATTACACACGTTTCGCCCAAATACATGACTCGGCGCGAGCGCGCCGCCCTCGGCACCGAGACATAATTCAAGGGTTCATTCATGAAAAGAGAGGAAATCGCCGCATCTACGGCGATAACTCCATGTTGGTTCATAATTAAGTAATGAAAATGAAAACAGTGTACTTACAGTTTCATTTTCAAGTCAAACAAACCATTAGTAGAAAACACAATATAAACAAAGCATACGACGATGAAGCGGGCAGAGAGCGATGACGAACACGTCCTTCACACCCGCGGCCGAAAGCAAAAGTGATTTGTTTACCTCCCAGTCGCGCGGCGCGCGACGATCGGACAAGCAGTTAACTTACCGTTCTCCCCTTGTTCGAAGCTTACGACCGTTCCAGCTGCCGCTAGCTACTTTCCTATTGTAAAGGACCGAGGGTTTGTATTACGTATCGGAACAAATCAATTCCCGGTAAGAGCGGAAACTTGATCCATAATAATATGATGCTATCATAAATATATGATGAAAATGACAATTTGTCGAAAATTGCATTTTTCCTAACTATACAAACCTGAGGTCCTTTAACAATAGGAAGTAGCTAGCGGCAGCTGGAACGGTCGTAAGCTTCGAACAAGGGGAGAACGGTAGTTAACTGCTTGTCCGATCGTCGCGCGCGCGCGCGAACTGGGAGGTAAACAAATCACTTTTGCTTTTGGCCATGCAAAATACGCAGAGTGAGGGGTGGCATGAGGAGGGACTTTATGTTAAAGGACCTCAGGTTTGTATAGTTAGGAAAAATGCAATTTTCGACAAATTGTCATTTGTTCCGATACGTAATACAAACCATCGGTCCTTTAACAATAGGAAAAGACTCACTCTTGGTGGGTGGAATCTGAGTCTTTTGATGAACAGACTGGTGTTCGTCCATCCCTGGAATGCCTCCCTGGTCGTAAGAGCGAGGGAGGGATCCAAGCCTCTTGTCCGATGATCGGGGTGTGCACCGCAGGATCAATGGTCAGACCTCTGGCGAGTACTAAGAGAGAGGCAAGCGTATCTCTTTGTACCAGCATTGTAAGAACTTTTTCCTTTACATGAGCCAATGTAAAGTAATGGGTTTGTCTCATGTTGGCATCCACTTCTCCCCCTTGTGGAGAATTAGTGGTGGATATTTACTCCTATCTCTAGTTAAAGAGATAGGATGGAGCTCTGTTGAATAGCTTACCTGCATCTGACTTCCTTTCCAGCAAGGTAACGACCGTATCCCTCTGCCCACAGGTAGAGGTAGAAAAAGATGGTGAAGAGAAGCCAGTCACTCTCTCATTCACACATGCATTCTCCCAGTCATACCAGGAATCGATGCTGTTCTGCCTGCTCGGGTGCTGGGTAAGCTTACACAAGTGTGAGCAGCCACCACAGGTCCCAAGGAAAAAGTATCCAAGGAACTTGTGGGCAATATCCCGAAGGTAGAAGGACGTGAAGGTGGTCTGGTTGGCCCAGACACCTGCCTTCAGGACCTGCGCCACGGAGAAGTTCTTACGGAACGCTAAGGAGGGTCCGATACCTCTGACTTCGTGGGCTCTCGGTCGGAGCGTACGGATGTCGTCGCTACCATCAGCTTCGTACGCTCTCCTGATCACCTCACGTAGCCAGAAAGAAAGCGTGTTCTTGGAGACTTCTTTCTTGGTGACCCCAGTGCTAACGAAGAGGCGTCGACACTCAGGCCTGAGATGTCGAGTTCTCTTCAGATAGCGCCGTAGCGCCCTCACAGGACAAAGCAGCATCTCATCCGCATCGTTATCTGTAAAGTCCAGCAGGGAGGGGATCGTGAAAGACTCGAACCTGTCGTCAGGGATCGACGGATTCTGAGTCTTAGCTACGAAGTTCGGGACGAAATCGAGCGTCACAGATCCCCAGCCTCTGGTATGTTTAACATCATAAGAAAGGCCATGTAGTTCCCCTACTCTCTTCGCCGATGCCAGGGCCAGCAAGAAGAGGGTCTTGAGGGTCAGATCCCTGTCTGACGACTCCCGGAGTGGCTCGAACGGTGTTCGAGTCAGACTCCTAAGGACGAGAGTCACGTCCCACGCAGGGGGCCTGAGTTCCCTGGGTGGGCAAGACCTTTCGAAGCTCCTCATTAGCAAGGATATCTCGAACGAATTCGTGATGTCCAGTCCCCTCAGTTTTAGGACGAGCGCCAGTGCTGCTCTATATCCTTTAACTGTGGGTACTGAGAGGAGCTTCTCTCGGCGAAGAAACACGAGGAAATCCGCTACCTGCTGAAGAGTGGCTCTGAGAGGAGACAAACCCTGTCTACGACACCAACCACAGAAGACGGCCCACTTCCCCTGGTATACAGCTGCAGAGGACTGTCTGACGTGTCCAGCCATCTCTGTTGCTGCGCTACGAGAAAAGCCCTCGTCGTTCGCAAGAGATGGTGGGATAACAGCCAGCCGTGAAGTTGAAGGGACTGGACTGCGCGGTGGTACCGTTCTACGTGTGGCTGGGCTAGAAGGTTGTGCCAGTTGGGTAGCTCTCTCGGTGCGTCTGCAAGAAGAGCCAGCAGGTCCGGATACCAAACGGCTTGTGGCCGTTTGGGAGCCACCAGGATCATTCTGAGGTTGGGAGTGACCAGCGCTCGACTGATCACTTTCCGAATCAGACAGAAGGGAGGAAAGGCGTAAGCGAAGAGGTTGTCCCAGGGGTGTTGGAGAGCGTCCTCTGCAGTGCCCATGGGTCCGGCACGGCCGAGAAGAAACACCTGGATCTTCCTGTTGTGCCGGGTGGCGAACAGGTCTACGACCGGTCGCCCCCACAGGTTGAAGAGCCTTTCCGCCACATCTTGGTGTAGAGACCATTCGGTCCCTATCACCTGATCCCGACGACTGAGCTTGTCTGCTACTACATTCCTCTTGCCTGGAATGTAGCGTGCTGACAGCTCTATCGAGTGAGCCGTGGCCCACCTCGTGCACCTGCACCGTCAACTGATGGAGCGGAAGAGACACTAGCCCCCCTGCTTGTTGACATATGCCACTACTGTGGTGTTGTCGCACATCAACACCACTGAGTGTCCCACCAAGCGGTCCCGAAACTCTTGAGAGCGCGTTGAAACGCCGCCTTGAGTTCCAGGACATTGATGTGAAGGTGCTTCTCGTGATGGTCCCACACACCTGCAGTCAGCAACTCCTCCAGGTGTGCGCCCCATCCCTCGGTTGATGCGTCTGAGAAAACAGAAGCATCTCGGGGGGGGAGTGCGTATGGGCACTCCCTCTTAAGAGGTTCTTGTCGTCGAGCCACCAGGCTAGGTCCTGCCTCACCTTGTCCGTGATAGCCACGGGAAAGTAAGGAGGATCCTTGGCCTGAGACCAACTCTCCCTTAGCCTCACTGGAGAGACCGCAGGTGAAGACGCCCGTGAGGGACTAACTCTCGAGTGACGACAGATGGCCGATCACGACTTGCCATTGCTGTGCTGCCTGTTCCTGCCGCGACAGGAACCGGCCGGCTGCCTCCCTGAATTTGCTGATACGCAAGTCTGCGGGAAAGACTTGCCCTGCTACCGTATCTATCAGCATACCCAGGTACTTCATCTTCTGCTTGGGTTCGAGATCGGACTTCTCGTAGTTTATCACGATCCCCAGATCGCGACAAAACTTGAGGAGTCGATCTCTGTCCTGTAGCAACTGCGAGCGGGAGCTCGCCAGGACTAGCCAATCGTCGAGATACCTCAGAAGACGTATCCCGTTCGAATGGGCCCAAGCCGACACCAGAGTGAACACTCGCGTGAACACCTGTGGGGCGGTTGAGAGACCGAAACAAAGTGCCCTGAATTGGTACACCGTCCCGTCGAAGATGAAGCGGAGGTACTTTCTGGAGGACTGATGGATGGGTATTTGAAAATACGCGTCCTTCAGGTCCACCGAAAGCATGAAATCGTTCCCCCTGATCGAGTCGAGCACTGAGCGTGCCGACTCCATCGTGAACCGCGTCGTGCGAACGAAGCGGTTCAGGGGAGACGAGGTCTATCAACCGGGCGCCAGCCCCCCGATGCCTTCTCCACTAGGAAGAGGCGGCTGTAAAAGCCTGGTGACTGGTCCTCCACGATTTCTACAGCTCGTTTCGCCAGCATGGTCTTGATCTCCTCGTCGAAGAGCGTTGTCCTTTGCTGATCCCCGGACATAGGTCTGTAGATGGACCGGTTTGGAGATGAGGGGGGGCCGAGACGAAAGAAAGGGTAGAGTATCCCTCCCGAAGGACGTCTACTATCCAGTTCTCGGCGCCGTAGCGCTGCCAAGCGCCCAATGGCTCGCCAGGCACCCCCCCACACTTCCGGCAGCAGGTGAGGGGGAACGCCGTCCCTAGCGTTTCCCTCCTCGTTTCGACTTCTTTCCAGCACTTCCTCGGGGAAAGGAGGGCTGGGAGGAGGGTGATTGCGGCCTCTCTCGCAGAAGTTGAAACAGCTGGAGTCTTCGCACGGGGTTTGGACGGTGCAAACCGTCTTCGCCGCCGTGGAAGCGCTAGCCAAGCTCTTTGGTTTGGCCGCAGTTACTCGAGGTTGCCCAGAAACCTTCGAGACTGCCTGGTGGACTAAGCGGTCACTCTCGTCAGTGCGCCGCCGTTCCACCGCAGCGTCCACCATCTCTCCAGAAAGAGAGCTGGGGAACTCCTAAGAGGTCCATTTCTTAGCCCGAGTGCCGCCTCACGCCCAGCCCCCTTGGTCACTCGGGTAAGGACTGCGTCCCTACGCCGAAGAACCAAGTTGGCCCACAGGTTAGCAGTCTGATGGGCGAGGTAAGAGATTGCTCTTCCTCCAGACTGGCACAGTCTCCTGAAGGAAGCGTCGTCTTCGAGAGCAGAACTCCCGGAGCCGGCCGCCACCTTGGATATTGTGAGGGACCACAAATCCAACCAGGAAACTGCCTGGAATGCTGCCATAGCGGTAGATTCCAGGGCAAGTGCCTCCTGCTGCGAGAACCATAGGTTCTCCGACAGGAGCTGCTGCAGGGGACACACCTGGAGTCAGCCTCGCTAACTCCGGGTTAACCTGTTTCGGCATGTATCGGGTCTTCTGATGGCACGTAGAAACGCCTCTGCCGCTGTAGAGGAGGAGGAAGCAGCTTAGAGGACCGTTCCGGATTTTAGCGAGTCCTCCCGTCCTGAGACGAGATTCTACCACCTGATCCAGGACTGAAGTCCGCAAGCTCTGATCGTGGCAACCCCATCATCATTTTGGGCTCCCTCTGGGACCCCAAAATGACTCGAGCCGGGACGTGGGCTCTGATGGTGGTAGCGGCGATCCTTCCGCGAGGCCATTATGCAGACGCATCAGCTTAATGACTTCCGCGAAGTTCCTCTGTATCTCGGGCGTCACAGCGTCCTGTGGAGTAGGACGTCCAGTCCTCCAACAAGAGCATATCCCTCGATCACTCCTCCTTCAGAAGGAGGAACAGCGACAGACCCCTGACGGTCGCCTCCAACTACTTGCGCGTACGTCCTGGTCGGTCCTAAGACCGTGCCTGAGCCGTACGGCGTCATAGCTGGGTCACGAGCGGCGCACCTCTCGTGATCGCTCCTTGGTACCTCGCTCCTCCCGGTATAGCCCGAGGAGGTTGAAGGTATAGGAGAGGCAGACCTGACGCTCCCCCCGCGCTCGCTGGCAGGACCAGCGTGCGTAGAGGGCTGCTGCCGATCGTCAACCCGCGGTGACGGTCTAGCAGCAGGCCTAGCGTCGCCGCTCGCCTGGGGCGATTGGCTCGGCTGAGAACGTCGAGACCGCTCTCTAGCGTCAGGCGAGCTGCCGCTGGTCACCGTCTCCGCCCGGTCCCATCGGGAGCGGCGGACGGGTGACCTGCTAGGCTCCCTTTCGCGTCGAGACGGCCAGCGTCCTCTCGGCGCGTCAAAACCGCTGGTACTAGCCGTGGTGGTACCGGCGGGCCGTGGGGACTCATTCCTCGCCTCAACCCCGTGGCCGGTCAGTGACCGTCACGTCAGCCCGAGCAGCCGGTGGCCTGGTCGACTGCGGGAGAGCGTTCCAGGGTGGCCCTGGCGAGAGTCGTGTGCACGGCTCTCGCCAGTCTTCTGCTCCGTGCCGCTGTTTTGACGGCGAGCGAGCTCGGTCGTCGAAACTTTGGCTGGACGGTCCTCTTTAGAAGAGCGTCCACTCGGTGCTTCTCGCGAACGAGAAGCAGCCGAGACGGAACCTGGCTTAGCGGCAGAAACCACTAGCACCAGGTGAGGACGCACCAGCGAGCTGATGCACCTCGGTCCCCGTCGACTTCTTCTTTGCAGAAGAAGCGACGGGCCCCGCACCCGAAGGAACAGGAGGACCAGCAGAAGAGTCCCCAGCTCGCTGTGCGAGCCGGGCCCTTAGAAGATCCCGAAGGAGTCTTCTTAGGGGGGGAGGAGGCAACCTTCTTCTTCGGCTGTTTGGCCTTAGAAGTCGAAGGGAAGGAGAGGCAGCAGACGACGAAGAAGACGATGAAGACGACGACGACACCTTCTTCCTCTTCCTCTTCTTCTTCGCCAGGCTCCAAGCAGGACAGACGTCAGGTTTCCTTCCCATCCAGGAGGGAGCCGGGGCAGTTGCCGAAGCAACAGGGCCCGACTGCACCTGTCCGGAAGGACCTGAGACTGTTACAGCAACACCAGCAGCCGGGACGGCAGGAACAGGTCCGGGAACAGCAGGAAACAGCAAGGAACATCTGAAATTGAATGTGTACCTGAAAAGGAAAAGAGTCGCTGGAGCGGCCACAGGTACGGCAGGCCCGGCAGGTACTAAGGGAGAGCCAGGCGTCCCTGTCGACAGTCACCGACATCCGTGGCACTGGCGGCAGGTCCAGGGGGGTACTCTTGGGCAGCGGAAGTCGGGGTCGGCAAAGGAAAAAATCCAGGTGGTGGTGGCATCGTCCTCTTTGGAACGGCGGCAATTGGTTTTTGTACTGCCACCGTGGGGTGTCCACCGACATTATGTGAGGGCGTATATACAAGATGTGGTGGCATCTCATACGCAGGGGTAGTTAATGTGGTCGTCGTGGTGGTCACCGCACCATGAGTGACCACGGCCGACCCCGCCAACCGCTGCAGCAACCCTTGGATGCTGGGCACTCCCTGCAGTCCCAGCGACTCCCACACCTGTCCCAAGTCGTCCTTCGCTGCTGGCACACCTGCGGAAGCAAGAGTCGGGTTAATAGGAGGGCTTCCCGCGCCTGGGGGGCGAAATTTCCCCCCCAGAGCGGGGACAGAAGACCCCGAATACAACTGTACGTCCGGGTAGCGGGCCGCCCTCCTCCACACTCGACGGATCGAGAGAGGAGACGGACTCCGCTACCCCCCCCACCGCAGGGGAAGGCGCAAAGCGTGGGGGCTGGCCGGGAGGCAGGAAAGAGGACGAAGTGTCCGTCAACCAAAGGAGTCACTGGACTTTCCGATGACTTCTGGCCGGCCTAAGTCTCTTCCTGCCCTCGTACAGCACCACTGCGCCTCGGACCAATCCATACAAACCATACATGGCTCGTTACGAGAGCACTCTCGCCCTCGACAACGAGAACAAACCCCTCGTGGGGGTCCACCTCCACAAAGGACCTGAACCCCCCCACATTTACGTCCTCCGCCCAGCCCGGGACACACTCTACGGGCGACTGGACGGGCGCGGTGAAATTTCAATTTCCTCTGATTCACTCATTGTAATCAATTGAAATAGAGAAAAAAGTACTTACTATCACTCCTGATACACAGAAATAGAAACCAAATACTCAAGAATTGAAGCAAACGACAAGCGGGCAGAGCGATGGCGAACACGTCCTTCCCACACACGGCCGAAAGCAAAAGTGATTGTTACCTCCCAGTCGCGCGGCGCGCGACGATCGGACAAGCAGTTAACTACCGTTCTCCCTTGTTCGAAGCTTACGACGTTCCAGCTGCCGCTAGCTACTTCCTATTGTTAAAGGACCGATGGTTTGTATTACGTATCGAACAATGAACAATACTGCACTTGCTATTTTCACTTTCACAGCAATAAATCGTAAGGATTAATTCCCGGGTAAGAGCGGAAATTGATCCAAAATTAAATTTGATGCAATTAATAAATGAAAATGAAAAGAAAACTGCATTGCGAATCCACTTTCATTGCATTCTATTCATACAAAATAAGAGGCTCTTGCCGAGCGCAATCAAGCTCTCGGCAACGAACGCACACCCCGGGCAAAAAATATATGAAAAAGAGTACTTACATCTTTCAATTACACACTTTCGCCCAAAATACATGACTCGGCGCGAGGTGCGCCCGCCTCGGCACCGAGATAATTCAAGGGTTCAATTCATGAAAAGAGCGGAAATCGCCGTCTCTACGGCGATAGCTCCATGTTGATTCATAATTAAGTAATGAAAATGAAAACAGTGTACTTACAGTTTCATTTTCAAGTCAAACCAAACCATTAGTAGAAAACACAATATAAACAAAGCATACGACGATGAAGCGGGCAGAGAGCGATGACGAACACGTCCTTCACACCCGCGGCCGAAAGCAAAAGTGATTTTTCACCTCTCGGGCGCGCGCACGATCGGACAAGCAGTTAACTACCGTTCTCCCCTTGTTCGAAGCTTACGACCGTCCCAGCTGCGTAGTTACCTTCCTATTGTTAAAGGACCGAGGGTTGTATTACGTTTATCGGAACAAAGAGTACTTACATCTTTTCAAATTACACACTTTCGCCCAAAATACATGACTCGGCGCGAGTGCGCCCGCCCTCGGCACCGAGACATAATTCAAGGGTTCAATACATGAAAAGAGCGGAAATCGCCGTCTCTACGGCGATAGCTCCATGTTGATTCATAATTAAGTAATGAAAATGAAAACAGTGTACTTACAGTTTCATTTTCAAGTCAAACCAAACCATTAGTAGAAAACACAATATAAACAAAGCATACGACGATGAAGCGGGCAGAGAGCGATGACGAACACGTCCTTCACACCCGCGGCCGAAAGCAAAAGTGATTCTTCACCTCTCGGCGCGCGGGCGGGCGCAGCGCACGATCGGACAAGCAGTTGACTACCGTTCTCCCCTTGTTCGAAGCTTACGACCGTCCCAGCTGCCGCTAGTTACCTTCCTATTGTTAAAGGACCGAGGGTTTGTATTACGTATCGGAACAATATTGATGTTTTACTATTTATTTTAAAAATTATCTAAGTGCACGCTTCGTCGTCTTCTACCAAAACAGTTGTTTACTTAAAAACGTCCTGGTAAGGGACCGTGTTCTGATTGTTATGATGAAAGTGCCCCAGCGTCTGTGGGTACCTACAATTGATGTGCGGATTTATCAAAGGAAATGGGAAGTTTGTTGTCGAGATGGCGTCAATCTTCTAAGTTATTTAATCGTAAGTAAAAATTTCGAAAGCGTTTTGGTGAGATTTCCACTGCCGTGGACACCCTTTTCACTACCCTCTGTTTAAATCTTAAAATTTGGCCTTAATTTCTAACTTTGGAGATAATAGGCTACTTACTTCGAAAGGAGAGAAGAGGTCTTTAGCTCCGTTTCTCACCAACAACAAGTCGCGACTGATGCCCATCTCCGGTGTCAGGACGCGTTATACTAATGTACTTTTTTTGGGATTGTTCACGTTGATCGTACATGGACCACTCCTGTACCATGCGGTTTTTTACCCTATAGGTCTTTAGCTCCGTTTCTCACCAACAACAAGTCGCGACTGATGCCCATCTCCGGTGTCAGGACGCGTTATAATGTACTTTTTCGGAGGGTGGCATGCACTGATCGTCGTTGGCCTGATGCAGGCCATGCGGTGTTTTACCCTAGGTACGCGAACACACTTTTTTGACCACTCCAATCATACCAGACTTAAGCGAGCGAGCAGCCTAAGGATTCGAACCTATCAACCCTACTAGTTACGGCCTAAATCAAGGAGAGGCAGTCAGCAGGAAACAAGAACAAAAGGAAAGATTTTAAGGGCCTCGCAGAGGGAGCCCCATCGCTCCTACCTGGTTACCTTGTTATCAGAAATGTTTAAAGCCGCTCACCCCTCGCCTCGCCTCTTCAAGCGCCGAACTAAGCAAAGAGGAACTGCTACCTAGGCGTTTGTCTACCTTCCTCTCTCTCTTTACCTGTTTCCTCTTTATTCTTTTCTCCCTCTCGCTCTCTCTTTATTGACCTGCAAACTTGAAATCGTGTTGTTGTTTGCTAGTTGCTCCACTGACTTCACAATAAACACCTAGAGCGCCCGCCACATTTTATTTTTCGGAGGTGGGCGCACAGATGTATGACAGTCAGTTTACTCTATTTTCACTACCTTTCTCACCTATATATATATATATATATATATATATATATATATATATATATATATATATACATATATATATATATATATATATATATATATATAAATGGTAAATATAAAAGAGAAAGTTGCGCGTATATATCGTTTAATAAATATGATTTTTGGGCTGTAAACCATAGAAAAGTCGCGTATATTGCAGTGCAGGTAAAATAATTTGAGATATCTAACGATACAAAGAGAAACTTATCGTCTTTTTATCACCTGTCATCCCCAAGGGGCTGGTACTAAACACGTACGGCACCCTAGCTGTACGAGAGCAAATGAAAATTAAGTCATGATTGCAGGAGATAGGCATGGTTTCCAAAGATTATTTGTAATATATATAAGTAATGTAAACTAAACAGTGAATCAAATAGTTTGCTAGATTTTAAGTTTAGTAAAGAGATGAGTTGCCAGTAGGTAGTACATCTGTTTAAGCAAATGTCATATAAGTTGAATTATGGAGGTGTGGAACTTTCTGAGAATGTGATCAGATAATCACGGCAAGCGAATTTAATAACAAAGAAGTGCGAATAACATCGGGAGAAAGTGGATGAGATACGGACTAAAGACGTAAAAGCGGAAGAATTAATGGTAGTATGGTAGGCTACTTATATATATATATATATATATATATATATATATATATATATATATATATATATATATATATATTATAGCACAATAAAACTCCAAGGAGATTAATGGAAAGCCATCTGATATGAACAATATCAGACACAGATAGTAGTAAAATATCCAGTGAACAAAATTTAGAGATAGAAGAAATGAGAAAATATGACAAAACATCATTGATCAAAATCAAATAAAGTTTGATACTTGATACTCCAATTTTCAGGTGGTGGTCGGACAAGGACGCCGCTCAGCTTATGATTTATATTTTTGCATTGCTACTACTTTCCATGATTATGCTGTCATCTTTCCGAAGTCCCGAATCCCGGTTGAGGACGACCAACGAAGAAATTTATGAAATGAGCCGTTCAGTGAGTTTTCGCAACACCTGGAAAAGTATAATTCAAAACAGGGACCCCGACTAAGGATTAAAAGAAGAAGAAGAAGAAGAAGAAGAAGAAGAAGAAGAAGAAGAAGAAGAAGAAGAAGAAGAAGAAGAAGAAGAAGAAGAAGAAGAAGAAGTCGGACAAGAACGTGAAATTGCAGAGTTGTAAAGGTGATTTGTGTCATGCGAACAGAATAGAAACAAAGACCTAAATCCATGAAGTCCTAAAGATAAACTAAAATGGAAGATGATTCTAAACAATCCTAAAGTAAAAGAAAAAGAAACAAAATAACAAATGAAGTTGGTGCCAGTTGAAACAAGAATATATAGCCGAGAGTAATGAAGCAGAAAATCCGTTTTAAGTGAACTCTAGCAATGCGCTCGCAAATGTTTGTGGCGAGAGGGGCAAGGAAACAAGAAGAATCAGGACTGATTGAAGGCGCAAGTGAAAGCAAGGTGTTTGAAAAAATGAGGATTGAAATAACGAAGGAAAGGATAAACCAGAAGATATGCCGGTTCCAATGCGGTGGCATAGAATAATATCCACAGTTGATCACTGTTTTGTTGGGCGCCCCAACGATCATATGTTTTGGGGATGCTTATGAACGCTTTGATAAACTGGATGTGAAGGATTGCATCAAAGAGGTAGGGAGAATGATAAGATGGAAAGATGCATTGTTGATAAGAAAGATGAATGAAAACGGCAAAGCAGTCATAAGATGCCCTGCAGGAGAAACTATTATCAAAATACAGGGTGACCAGATTTTGAAAATTGAAATAAGGGACGCCTAAATTGGAGAGGTAGTTGAACTATATATATAGATATATATATATATATATATATATATATATATATATATATATATATATATATATATATATATATATATATATATATATATATATATTATATTCGAAGAAGGAAGTAGTAGGGAAAGGCATCCTCATCTTTCAACAGTTTATTAATGCCGACGTTTCGCGACGCATTCCAGGTCGCATTTTCAAGGCTAAAAATATATATATAAGTTTACGAACATTAATAATGATCTAATTTAATTTATATTAAAAATGTCATGGCAACAGCTTCAATACAGTAAAAAAAGTAAAAAGTTAAAAGGTAAAAAGTTAAAAGTTAAAAGTTAAAAGTTAAAATTGAACAGCACCATTTCCAAAGTCAGACATATTAAAAGTACAGGACTTCACTAAAATTTCAGAAACACCTACCTATACAAAAGAAAGAGTAAAACTGACACAATATAGGTAAAAATACAGTGAGGCAGACCAGCTGCCCAAACACTGTATTTTTACCTATATTGTGTCAGTTTTACCTTTCTTTGTATAGGTAGGTGTTTCTGAAATTTTAGTGAAGTCCTGTACTTTTAATGTTTGACTTTGGAGGTGCTGTTCAATTTTAACGTTTTAACTTTTAACTTTTTACTTTTTACTGTATTGAGAGCTGTTGCCATGACATTTTTAATATAAATTAAATTAGATCAATTATTAATGTTGTCGTAAACTTATATATATTTTTAGCCTTGAAAATGCGACCTGGAATGCGTCGCGAAACGTCGGCATTAATAAGCTCCAGCTCCGGCCCTTATGTATATATATATATATATATATATATATATATATATTATAATATATATATATATATATATATATATATATATATATATACCGTACCTTTTCTGCCTCTAGAATTTTTTGCTGGAAAAAATGATCTTATCCCTAACACTGCTCCAAGTGAAGCTGCTTGTTTATTTGATTTGTGCTCCTGCTGATCCACGCTGTCGCACATCACTCAGTCCACCGCGTGTAATGCTAAAATTCTTCGCACATATTTTGCAGTAAGCTCCGCTTTTGTTGTTGCTTTTGGAGACGAGCCATTGCTTTAAATCACTGTTATTTCGCCACTCTAGTCTAAAAGTACATTCTCGCTTCACTTTTTAGTTGCACTTTTTGTCGGGCATGCAGTTTTATGTTTAAAAAATCAAATACCAAGACATTTGTTCGTTCTCACTAGGCCCATTGAACTGTTGCCAATTTTGGGCGGCCGCCCTTACCCCGTATTTTGCAAAATTTCAAAGGTATAATGTCAATTTTTTTTCTTCAAAATATTGAAAATTCGGGGACAAAAGGCGTTCCGGGGACGGTCGATACGGGACACGGGACAAATATCATAAATATGGGACAATCCCGTCAAAATAACAGAAAATGTGAGGCAAGTCCACTTTACAGCCCAAAGCCATACAGCATAGTGACAGACAGTGAATGATATAAGCAGGAAGAACCTAACACTCATAAAAAATATAGAAATAGAGCCCCTAATATTTGTGGATGACATAATGTTCCCCATCAGAGGAAAGAAGAAATAGAAATGACAATTGGCAACTGCCTCGGCCTATGATCAGCTTAAGAAAGTTACACAATTTTAATACTAAGCCAAGCAGTGCTGGTAATAGATAATAAAAAGCAAAGAAAACAGATGTCCACATAAGAACAGATGTTAAAAATGGCCCAATTAGTAGTGTAAAAGAATATAAATACTTAGTGGAATGGTAGCTACACACTCAATGGCCCAAAGGCAGCAAGTATTAGAACGGGAAATCAAAAGATTCTACTAAGAGAAATTAGAAAATATGGGGACGTTAAGAAAGTAGGAAATATGACACTACAAGTACGAAAAAAAATCTATGAAACAGTAGTGGCACCAACGTTATTTGCCAGCATAGATTGCATGGAGTTAAATGGACTAGAAAAAATGCAATACAGGATCCTTTGAGGAATGTATGCCGAAAGGGCACGCCGCATTGGGGGTTTATAGCGGAGTCCAGCATATGGCCAGTAGCCTACAGAATTGAATATCAAGAAAATGATGTTTTTCCACAACATTAGAAATTCAGAGGAGAAAATACCAATAAAAGAAATAGTAGAAGATCAATTAAGAACCCCTTAATCCCTATGGACAGCGCTGGACAAAAATTATTTGTTGAGTGGAGGAGGGCACCACCGAACATTTATTCACGCGCAAATCCATACAAAAAATAGATTAGGACATTAATTTAGAGACCCTGAAATCCCCCAACAGGAAACTAGGGGAATATATAAGGCTAGCCCTGAAAATTAAGAATGTTGTTAACCTGGAAAGCGATGGATGTCAATGCTAATAGCATGCCTCACTTATAAAGGAAAAGGAAAAAAGAAAATGGAAGGGGTTTAGGTCAAAAGTAAGGTGGAAAATATTTTTTAATGTCTGATTTAGAAGCATCTTTAATTTTTCGAGGTTATTGTTGCAGAAAGGGGCAATATACATAAATTAAAGTAAAAATTTTGAAGTACCATAAACCAAAGTAAAACTAAATACGAGTGAACAAGGGAATGAAGCTTTGCGCCTCACATAAATAGTGTAGTGTGCCCGCAACTGTGTTTGTGGAGTCAGCGTTTAGAAACCGGGTACCAGGAACCAAGGGAGGCTGAAATAATGTACAAAGTATCATATCCATCCTTACTCTGATCAGATAATCACATGTTAAATCTTGTTTTACAAGATTTAACATGTGATAAATAATTCCATGCGTAGATTGGGTATCCTTATGTTGCCTGTTATGGCATGTATTATTGAGTATTATGTGCACAGAAGAGAATCTATTTGTGTTAAAGTCCTGAACAGGTTTGGTATGGTGATTTTGAAGGTATACAATGAAATTTAACATAGAATCATTAAATTCATTAATTTAGAATGCTCTTCATATAAGCTAACAACATATTTATTTGTACGACAATGGGGCGATGTTCAGCTCTATGAAGTGCGCTTCATAGAGAAGTGAGGTGCTGAGGATATAACTTGCTTCAGAAATTAATATATATATATATATATATATATATATATATATATATATGTGTGTGTGTGTGTGTGTGTGTGTGTGTGTGTGTAAGTAAAATAAGTTTCCGTGTATTACGTTAATGAAATAAATTGCAACGAATATTATTGTTTTTCACACCTTTCTCTTACAAAAAGTTTTACACCAATTACTGTGTGTGTGTCACACACACACACACACATACACACACACACACACACACACACACACATATATATATATAATATATATATATATATATATATATATATTTATATATATATATCACGAAAGTTTGGAACGTGATAAATGCATAAATAAAGGTATAGTGTTTCACTTTCTTTCGTGGCTTATACTTAATATATATATATATATATATATATATATATATATATATATATATATATATATATATGTATGTATGTATGTATGTATGTATGTATATATATATGTGTGTGTGTGTGCATGGTCCACATACACTTTGATACGCATTGAGTAATTTCAACCAAACTTGGTATACTGACCTTCTGGGAATGAACACTATGGGGTTAAGACATCCCTGCCACTATGGAGTGAGAAGGAGGTGAAATGTAAAAATAACTGAAACAACAGATATTAGTGTCTGATCCATAGTTTTCGAGGTTGCTAAGATGAATAGTGACACTCCTGAAGCCCTTTAAGTCTGAATTCAGCCCCAATAGGGAGAGGGGTTGAGAAAGGGGTGGGGAGAGGGGGGTGACATGTAAAAATAATCGAAAACAACAGATATTTGTGTCTAATCCCAGTGATTGGTGTCGCATAGATGAATTTCGAATCCGAATTCATCCCTGATTAGGAAGGAGGACACGAGAAGTGGTTAGGAATGGGCGATATGTAAAAATAACTGAAAAACAAACAGATATTAGTGTCTGATCCATAGTTTTCGAGGTTGCTGAGATGAATAGTGACACTCCTGAAGCCCTTTAAGTCTGAATTCAGCCCTAGTAGGAGGGGGCTGTTGGTTGAGAAGAAACTCTCTTCCCAGGAATGGGAGAGAGAGAGTTTAAAGGTTGTAATCAGAGATGTCTCAGGCAGTGCCAGTTTGGTCAGCTGGTATATATAAACATATATATATAAAATTAATATTGTCAAAGGTGGCAGCATATGTATGCTTCCTTGTACGGTTTCTATAGGGCGCTTTGTCATGTCTTTCTGACCTTCCAGAAGTGTAAGAGAAGATTATGAAAGGACAAGTGAAATTAAATGAAAAGCCAAAAATGAGAAAATTTCTTGGCTGGAATAAACTTTTTGATAAGCGTCCTTTTAATACTTTCGGATATGGTGATCAAATTCTAAAAAAAAAGAAAAAAAAAGATTTAAAAAGAAATTTTCAAGATGTGTTCAAAACTAGCGTCAACTAATGTGAACTAGAACACGGACGGGTAACAGTTGATCAATTCAATACGAATGGTCCACGTCCTATAAACAAGGGCAGCATTCCAAGACATGCACGGATACGCAGTTTCTCTTTTAGAATGAAGTATGGGAGTAATGACAGAAATAAAAATGCTCTTGGAAGGAGGCTTATTCATTCAGCGAGCACCTCAGGAATTCCTGGATGTGAAAGGAAATTGTTTGCAAAATCAAATACACCATTTTATAAGGAAATTGGATTTTAGAGTTAATCAGCGGAAATCTTAAATATATGAAATCTCATGAAAATTCACACATGGAAAAAAACCAAGACTGTATCTAGCTGAACACCAACTGCCTCCTCGAAAAAATTCACACAGTATTCACACGGTTACTTGCACGATTATCTCTGATATTGAATGAAAATGAGTTCAGTTTGCATCTAAAAAGCTCTCATTCACGAATGAATTGGTGAGAAATGCTGTCCAGGAATATAGTATACATTTAACGGAACTACAAGCCGATTATTTCAGCTCAGTAAAAGATGGCTTACGTTGGCTATAAACCAGTGAATTTAGATATTACTACGGACAAGGGATTATAATATAAAACTCGGTTTTCTGTGTGTGTGTAGGTGTGTGTGTGTGTGTGTGTGTGTGTGTGTGAGAGAGAGAGAGAGAGAGAGAGAGAGATTCATATAACCGCTGATATAAAGGGAATATGATAATCATTCAAATATGAAAGGAAGAATAAGATGGTTCAAGCCAGGACAACATATGAAAAATACATGGGAGTTTTATACGTCACGTGGATACTATAATCCGAACTTTGTGGTCGGTGGTAGTACAAGAGACAAAGCTGGCATCCAATTAGTTTTCGGTACTATCCAGCTATTTTATGTTTTTCTTTCAGCCCCTCTTGGGCGATGGCATTTACTGAAAAAGTCACGAAATCATATGGAACCCTAAGAATACGATGAGGTCTTACAGGCAGATTGACGGTCGCCCATTGCACGAGGCGGATCATTTTTCCTACCAGTTTTGTCAACAGCAAATAATCGAGGAAAAACAGACAAATATAGAAAGCACTGTGAAAACATTAGACGATCAAAAGTCAAGGAGAAAATGTCTGAATGCGTAGTAGAGTGTGGGGTATTCTACCAGTGTCACCTTTAGATAAATATTATTTTTGTCTATTTTTCTATCTTGCTTCTCAACTACTCCAATTCTTTTCATTCTCTTAAGCGACGAATGGCCGAAGGTGTCCTAGTACGTGCTTGGACTGACAGCTCAGCTTTCATAAATCAGACAATTTTTTGTACCTTGAATACAATTGGTATTATTCAATGAGATTTCTTCATTCGATTATGGACGCAATCATGTCACTTATAACGGCGAAGCGAAGTCTTACTGGAAACATGCTCATTTCTGGAGGTCCGGTACGGATCGGCATAACGCTATTCAAATGCTGATATCTCCAAAAGTATTGAAGATGAAAGAAAAATTATTTCGGCAGATAAAACCTTACATCTTTAAATTTCATCCCATTGAAGATTTATGTTCAAAATGTCAAAAATTCATATTTAAATGATGTTTTAATTATTGCATTATAATTTTCTCAAAATTGATGATTTCAGCCCCAAATTCTATAGTTTTCTCAAAAACTATACCTATGTCTTCTCGCCTCTGCTATAAAGAATCAATTCGCATTGTATCATTTGCCATATTATTAGCAGTTTGAATGTTTGATGTTGGAAGACTATTTGAAATGAAATTAACGATAACGTTTATGTAGCAGAGTTCAGAGATAGCGAAAGGCGAGAATTTTGGTCCTAATATATTAGTTTCAAGATATAACCTAATCCGGGACCAACCACCCCCAGGGGAACTTAAAGACACCCCAACCAGGGTCATTTCCACTGCAAGTGCCAGCCAACCCCCCACGGCGAGTGACTGCCCACTCCCCCTGGTTAACCCCCCATCCACCCAAATGATCAGCGCATTCATCTTCGTGAGTAGCCATGGATACATTAAACATAATCTCTTGGAATATTTTTGGGCTAAAGCGGAACATTCCTCTCCTAAACATGTTCTGCAAAATCTTCAATGGCATCATTGCATTGCAAGAAACGTTCCTCTGGCCACATGAACTTCTCATCTGCGATTCAATTCATGAAGACTTCAGAACCTTCTCGACTTCATCGATGCAAGTTACAGATCAAATCATAGCCGGTCGCCCGAAAGGGGGACTTTCTTTCCTGTGGCGCAAATCGTTAGACAATATGATAAAGGTGATGACCTACAGGAGTGACAGATTGCTGCGGCTTCAAGTGACAGTAGGAAACTCTAAAATCCTAATAATCAATGCTTATATGCCATGGGAAAATAACAATAATTTTGAACATTACTGCATGATCCTAGGGGAGTTACACAGTATTATTCATGATTCTCCTGCTGATCATTTTGTATAATCGGGGACCTTAATTCTCACCCCACACAACAATTCTGTCAAAATCATGCTCTCCAAATTAGTGATGTAATGCCCCTCCCTCCCTTCTCCTATTCATATACATAAAAGAGCGGACGCAATTACAACCTCCTGGCTGGACCACTGCATCACATCTCCACAACACAACTTCATGATTCTATTATGACCTGCAATATTCGCTACGATCTTGTAACGGGCTACGATCACATCCCATTACAGGTGTCATTCAGTACCCCACCCTTCCCGATCGTGAACCCCTTAACTGACCGCCCACCAGCCGTAAACTGGGATTTAAAAACCAACAGAAAGCCAGATACTTTAGGGCGACCACGGAAACCAGGTTGCGGTCAATAGTTCAACCGGCAGACGCCTTACTTTGTACCAACACAAATTGTAGAAATGACCACCACAGGAGGGATCTGAATGAATTCTATTCGAACATAATCTACGCTATGCTTGCTTCGGGCAGGACTGCCTATAGATTTCGTCAAGGTAATTCTCAGAATATACCTAGATGGAATGACTTGGTTAAAGATCTGCATACATACTCACGAGAAATGTTTTTACCGTGGAGGCAAAATGGTAGCCCGAGGGAAGGACACACTGCATTACTAATGAGGCAGGTGAGAGCGCAGTTCAAACTTGCTCTTAAGCACTGCAGGTTAAATGAAAAACAACTAAGAGCCGATGAAATGTCTAGAAACTTAGAATCTGGTGATTATCCTTGTCTTTGGAAAGATATCCAGTCCTTAAATCCAAACAAAAAACTAAAAAAGCTATCACAGAGAGTAGGGGAAGCAATCGGAGACGAAGCTATCGCAAGTATGTGGGGCGATCACTTAAACAAAAAATATCTGAATTGCATAAATGATCAAGAGTCCCGAAGGGATGTAGATAACCTCCTTACTGACAACATTCAATTTCATTTTGCAGACCGTATTACGCCAGGTAACATCAGCGATGCCATAAACAGCCTACCTAATAATAAATCGCCCGGCTGTGATGGTCTTCCCGCAGAGGCTTTCAAATTCTGCCATCCGATAATTTACATTTTGCTAGCTGCCATATTCAATGCGTGCATAATTCGCCAGTTTCTTCCAGACTCCCTACTCTTGGTTCACTTGATACCATTAATCAAAAGCAAGCCAAAGGATGCAGCTGACCCTGGCAACTACCGGCCGATTGCAATCACAACGATCGGAGATACTCGAGTCGGTTCTTCTAGTGAGACTTCTCCCCTTTCTACACACCGCTAACAGCCAGTTCGGGTTTAAAGCAAACCACTCAACCGACACATGCATTTACATACTGAAAGAATTGCTGAACTACTACCTATCATCAGCCTCTCCTGTTTTCCTTTGCTTTGTAGATGTGAGAAAAGCATTTGACAGAGTAAACTACCTGAAGCTCTTCCTGAAGCTGCACAAAAGGGGCACACTCCTATATCTAATTGGCATTTTACATTGCTGGTTCTCCACACAGCAATTGTGTCAAATGGGGTAACATATTATCATTCACCTTCGGCTCCCTAAACGGGCTTCGGCAAGGGGGCATTCTCTCTCCATACCTGTTTAATACGTACACAGATGCCTTAAATGTCAAAATGAACTCACTTCCAATCGGATGCACTGTCAATGAAACAACTATAAACAACCTCTGTTACGCCGACGATATGGTTCTGATTTCCCCATCAGTGCAAGGTCTCCAACGACTCATCGACACTTGCCGCCAATATGCAGAGGAATTTTATATAATATACAACGAAATGAAGACCCAGTGCATGTCGCTGCTCCCGAGATCGCTTAAGCATATTGCAGAACCACAAATTTTCCTCGGAAACCATCGGCTGGAATTTGTGCACGAATTTCCGTATTTTATCACCGACGACCTAAAAGATACGGCAGACATTGAACAGAGGCGTCGTAAACTATGTACAAATGGCAACATGATTGCAAGGAGGTTTGCCATCTGTTACCGAGACGTGAAACTGCTGCTCTTCCGCTCGTATTGCCACAGTATTTATATGTGGGTGTTTCCTCTGGACGAACTATACCCGAGAGACCACGAGACGTATCACTGTTGTACGCCTCACAAACACTCCCCGCTACCATAGAAAACCATATGGACAATTTAAAAATCATTGTAAGGCGAACAATGTCCAGTCTGGTAACCCCAGTGAGAAACAGCAGCTACTCGCTAAGGAGTGAAGCAAGAAGGATCTAAATTGTGGGAAAGATGGGAAAATGAGGCCTTTGTCCCCTAAAGGACTTAATCTCTGAATTGGCAAGATGTCATCTGCAGATTTTGACATTATATTTATTGCTGATATTTTAATTTTTCATTATTACTGTGATTACTATCAAGATAAAGTTTCTTTACTACATTCAATTTTCGTATTTAGCCCTCTGGACCTGACTACTGTAACCACCTACGGTCTCTAGTTGAAATTTCAATTTTATAATCTGTGCACTAACTGTTATAACTCTCAATGCATTTTTTTTCTCACCAATTTTATTACTGTTATTACCAGTATTATGATTACTATCTTTTATGCTACCTCAGCTATTTTGTATATAAGTGCCGATTATTCATTTTTTTAGCATGTTGTCTCATGTGTCTAGAATGTGTATGTTACTTTCTATATTTTGTAAATTCCATGCATATGGCCCTGGGTTGAAATAAAGGATATTATTATCAACTTGAAGCCTTGCAAGTTATCGTTTTTTGGGCGCTCTACTGGTTACAAGTTATTTGTATATATCACTGATGCTGTTTGCTAAAAGAATATTTATTCTATTCAACCTGGGAAAACCTATGATACCCAGGAAAGGGCACATAAAGCCCAACCATTTCGAATAATCGCTCGATCTCACACCTCGGGATTTCAGTCGCTACGTAACAAAGCTACGAAGAGACGGTCTTCGTCAGTCATGGGTGTGGTGGATAGTTCGTAAGTGGAAGTGGCCAATGGATTTATACTTGGTGCGATTCAAACACGGAAGTAAATGAATAATATAAAATTTGTTCACAACACTCAATAGGTACGACATTTCCTCCGAGGTTTCAACTTCGTGCAAGTGGCTGGTCAGTGTTTTTTTGTTTTTTGTTTATCTCTTTAGAACGGCTCCCTCCCTTGAGACAAAACTCAGACAAATCCCGTTGAATAAAAAACTATTATCTCTCTCTCTCTCTCTCTCTCTCTCTCTCTCTCTCTCTATCTCTCTCTCCCCTTTTTAATCTCTACTCTATATATATATATATATATATATATATATATATATTTATATATGTATATATATATATATACATATACATGTATACTTTTAAACATAAATCAATCATAAAAGAAGAAAAAACTATAATCTAAGCCACTATACATTGACATTGACAGGTGGCTTTTTCTATTATTATTATTATTATTATTATTTTTTTTTTTTTTTTTTTTTTTTTTTTTTTGCTTTATCACAGTCCTCCAATTCGACTGGGTGGTATTTATAGTGTGGGGTTCCGGGTTGCATCCTGGCCCTCCTTAGGAGTCCCATCACTCTTCTTACTATGTGTGCCGTTTCTAGGATCACACTCTTCTGCATGAGTCCTGGAGCTACTTCAGCCTCTAGTTTTTCTAGATTCCTTTTCAGGGATTTGGGATCGTGCCTAGTGCTCCTATGATTATGGGTACGATTTCCACTGGCATATCCCATATCCTTCTTATTTCTATTTTCAGATCTTGATACTTATCCAATTTTTCCCTCTCTTTCTCTTCAACTCTGGTGTCCCATGGTATTGCGACATCAATGAGTGATACTTTCTTCTTGACCTTGTCAATCAACGTCACGTCTGGTCTGTTTGCACGGATCGCCACGCACCCTATCCGTTCTGATCACCCCGTATAGTCCCAGAGGATCTTTGCCTGATCGTTTTCTATCACTCCTTCAGGTTGGTGCTCGTACATTATTACTGCAAGGTAGCTGATGTTTCTTGCACAGGCTCCAGTGGAGGGCTTTTGCTACTGAATCATGCTTCTTTTTTTACTGGTTCTGTGCAAGTGCCGGGCATTCACTTGCTATGTGGTTTATGGTTTCACTTTTCGTATTGCACTTCCTACATATGGGAGAGATGTTATTTCCGTCTATCGTACTTTGAACATATCTGGTTCTTAGGGCCTGATCTTGTGCCGCTGTTATCATTCCTTCAGTTTCCTCTTTAGCTCTCCCTCTGTAGCCATTGCCAATTGTCATCGCTGGCTAGTTCTTTAGTCTGTCTCATGTATTGTCCATGCATTGGTTTGTTGTGCCAGTCCTCTGTTCTTTCTGTCTTTCTCCTGTCTCTGTATATTTCTGGGTCTTCGTCTGCTTTTATTAGTCCTTCTTCCCATGCACTCTTTAGCCACTCGTCTTCACTGGTTTTCAGATATTGCCCTTGTGCTCTGTTTTCGATGTTGACGCAGTCCTCTATACTTAGTAGTCCTCTCCCTCCTTCCTTTCGTGTTATGTATAGTCTGTCCGTATTTGCTCTTGGGTGTAGTGCTTTGTGTATTGTCATATGTTCCTGGTTTTCTGATCTATGCTGCGGAGTTCTGCCTTCGTCCATTCCACTATTCCTGCGCGTATCTGATTACGGCACTGCCCATGTGTTTATGGCTTTATCATATTCCGGCGTTGAGTTTTGACTTGAGTATCGCCTTGAGTCTCTGCATATATTCTTTCCTGATCGTGGTCCTTCATCTCTTGGTGTTTTATATATCCTCCTTCCATTATTCCCAGGTATTTGATCCTGTCTCATCTATGTGTTTGATGATGTTCCCATCTGGTAGCCTTATCCCTTCAGTTCTCGTTACTTTGCCTTTTTGTATGTTGACTAAGGCGCATTTTTCTATTCCAAACTCCATCCTGATGTCCTCAGATACAATCCTTACAGTCTGGGTTAGGGTAATCTATTTCCTGATGCTCTTACCATACAGCTTGATGTCGTCCATGA
Source organism: Macrobrachium nipponense (assembly GCF_015104395.2). Classification (NCBI taxonomy): domain Eukaryota; kingdom Metazoa; phylum Arthropoda; class Malacostraca; order Decapoda; family Palaemonidae; genus Macrobrachium; species Macrobrachium nipponense. The sequence goes on along the minus strand of NC_061103.1, from coordinate 11,120,709 downwards.
ACATCAGATGGTTGATTCTGTTGCCTCTTTTCTTGAGTTGGTACCCGACATCCACTTCTGTAGTACTTTTGTCATGGGATTCTTATTATTATTATTATTATTGTTATTATTATTATTATTATTATTATTTTTACGTGTAATCCCCCATGATGATTGCAATTCTTGAATTTTCCATCTATTCACTACATGCCATTTGATATATATATATATATATTAACCGAGTGTTTTGAAAGTAGAGCCCCCCCTCCACAGAAGAAATGGAAAGTTATGAAGCTTTCTGCTATAGCCTGTCTCCAAGTACATTATCTTAAGTTTCTATTAAGCTATTTTTCATTTTACATTTCTTGTATTTTCAGATTGAGTGATGGAGTTAGATACAGCCATGGCTAACGACTCGGAGGAAATCAGAGAGGCCAGGGATGCTGGTGCATCCTTCATTTCATGTTCCTGGATAGCTAAATACATTAAAAGAGATGAATCCTTTGTTAAAAGAAACTTGAACTAAAATCCATGTGACTGTCATCGCAAAGAGTGAGAATCTTGGAAGGCCTGAAGTCCTTTCTCAGGAGTCAAAAGACATCATAGCTGAGGCAGAAGGTAGACATTGGCGCTTGAACTAGAAACAAAAAGGGGAAAGAAGAGAAGTTATAGTGCTGTATAATGTGAGTTAAAAAATCTGGTATCAAGCCATTTCATGTTATCAGCAAGCCCAACATCACTCAGCAACAGAGAGAAGACCATGCACGGTTTTGTGATTCATTTCTTAAAGATTGGGATGAAGCTGACTTTCTCCATGTTGCCACATCAGATGAATTCTTATTTACACAGTCAGGAAGCCAAATCATAAAAATGACATCATTGGGGCTGCAAAGTTGGATGATATCATTGATGAAATGCGCTATTGCCAAGTTGCGAAATTTCCTGAATGTTTGGGAATTTTTCTCTGTTTCAAAGCCAAACGGTTAATGTGGATCATCAAAGAAAAAGGACAGCCATGGAATGGCGAATACTTCAGAGAAACTGTGCGTACTGGTGGAGTATTTCCTTTCCTCAAAGATCCTGAAAATGTGTTATCTGTTGAAGAAGTCACACTTTTGCATGATAAGGCACCATACTTCAAGGCTTTTCGGACACAGGAGCTGCTTCGAAACAGTGGTATCAATTTCTTCTCATCAAGTGAATTTCCAGGTGGCTCTCCTGACCTTAATGTGTGTGAAAACATTGGTAGTATCTTAAAGGATTGTGTTGAAGTGCACACAATGAATTATGATGGTATACCAAGCCTGGACAACCTGCGAAGAGAGGTGACTGAAGTGCTCAGGGAAATGGAGTTTGAGTCTCAGCTCTTTTGCAATTTGATGAAATCATACCGGTCCCTCAAGAATGCAGACTGTGGTACAGGCAGATGGAGGCCACACAAAATATTAAATACTCAGAGAGAAACTTTAATAATTACCTGTTGTGAATTAATTACTTTTGTTTTTGTCCATATCAATTTTAGTTTATACTGTAGAAGGGGGCCCTCTAATTTTGAAACACCCTGTATATATAAATAAATAAATAAATAAATAAATAAATAAATAAATATATATATATATATATATATATATATATATATATATATATATATATATCTTGCAATTCCACAATGGTCCCGTGGGTGAAGTATATAAGAGATCCTCACGTGAAAATAAAACAGGAGGAGGTACCAAGACTTTCAACTTTTATTCCAAAGTCATCTTCAGTACCCTGAAGATGACTTTGGAATAAAAGTTGAAAGTCTTGGTACCTCCTTCTTTCATTTTCACGTGAGGATCTCTATATATATATATATATATTATATATAAATATATATAGATATATATAATAATATATATCCCTAAAATTGATTTACTCGCTTCGCTCGCCACTCACTCCATCCCTCCCTCCCACGCGGCTGCTCTGACTGAGAAAAATGCCCGGGTGACCGAATCACTTTAACATCCCAGTCCTCCCCTGTTTGAGTCTGATGGACATCATATTCCTGAACTTATTACTTCTGGCGTGTTGCGTGTCAGTAAATTCGTGAAAGTCATAAACATCATTTTAACTTCATAAATAATGTGCCATTGACAACAGCAGGCGAGACAAAGTGTATTCCCATGTTGTCAATATATCATTATAGTGTTGGACATTGTGACGGCAATGTCCCACATGACTGTCGACTGTTGTCTAGTCTTATAAGTGATATGAGCTTGTGAGACGTTTACCGATGTACGGAATGTTTATGGAAGGCAAGACAATTAATTTCTTGCATCTCCGTCAGTATTCTTACAACATACTTCGGGTAACTTTCTCTCTTTCAATAAACTACAGTCTTCTGCAGCTTAATGTCACACCATGTGACTTACAGTACTTTATCAGTTAAGTGACCCATAATATACCACACATACGTAAGTTTATGTCAATGACTTGTGGTGCTGGGCCAAGGCTACTGTCTGATCGTCTACATCCACGTTTCTCATTTGGGCCATATGGTCCCCTGGGGGCCCATGAGAGTTTTTCAGGGGCCACAAGGCCAAATTTGAAAAATATGGGCAACACGGAGCCCCACAGAAAATTTAGGACCTACAAAATATATAAATGTGTAATATTTTGAAATTAATCATTATTATGCTTGGAATATTCTGTTTATCATGCTTGCGTTTACTTTAAACATCATTCGATTCAATATGTCCGGTAATTTTTGCATACAATGAATATTCTCTTCAATATTCTCTTCATTCACTCTCTCTCTCTCTCTCTCTCTCTCTCTCTCTCTCTCTCTCTCTCTCTCTCTATCTATCTCTTTCTCTCTAGTTGTCAATGAAATTTTTAAGCAGTAAGCGATTGTGGTAGAGTGGTAAAAGGCTGAACTATGACCCATGACAAAATTTTGCATTAAGTCTCTCTCTCTCTCTGTAAGTAATGTACTATCGCATTACTTAAAGAGAGAGAGAGAGAGAGAGAGAGAGAGAGAGAGAGAGAGAGAGAGAGAGATTATGCTGAATAGTAAACTTCCGAACGACCACCATTAGGATGTTTAAAAACAATTTTGATAGCAACGGTATATGGATTACAACCATTACATTGATTCTTCTTCAATAATAGATCCGACATCCGTCTTTTAGTTTAGCGTATACCAGTGTTGCCACACGTATGATAATTATCGTACAAGTACGATAAAAAACGGCCTTGGTACGATGCACGATAGCATTTTCCATTATCGTACGGTTTGTGCGATAATTCTAAGGTGTTGATAAGTAATTAATTACAAATATAAATGGTCGGTGAACTCCTCCATGAAACAGGCTAATTTCTATAAAAAAAAGAAAGAATTATTTCGGAGTCCGTACATGGCTTGCCGCCGCTTGTCTCCAATTGTAACGTGGTTCAAGGGCTATTGGAACAGTGGGAGGCACTGAAGCTATTTTTCTCGGAGAAGTGGTTCGCTGAGAAACTATTAGCAACAGAGTTGATTATCAACTCCCTTCATGATCCTTTCATGAAGTTATATTTCATGTTCCTTGACTGGGTTCTTCCAAAGTTTACTGAGTTCAACAAATTTTTCCCGTCAGATAAAGCAGTAATAACAGTTCTCCATGATATAGTGTCCATGTTATTCAGAGACCTCCTTCTCTCATTTATGGACGGACCAAATGTACCTGGTAGAGTTAAAGTTATGCAGGGATTAAAAAAACCCTCCATACAGGAAAAGAAAGCTCAACAGCAGGAGTTTTATCAGAGGTGTAGAAGTTTCCTTGTAGTGGCATGCACACAAGTAAAGAAGAGGTATAATTTCAATGATGGTGTCCTGTCAAAGTTAAACTCTCTGTCCAAAAAATGCTCTCTCATCAGAATTCAGAGAAAGAATCCCCTCCTTATTCCCTCTTGCATCTGAGCTTCCTCTGATTGTACCCCCAGATGACCACTCACTACTTCAAAAGCTGGATGATCAATGGAGAATGTTTCCCATATTGCAACATGAACTTAAACATCTCGTTAATGAGTCACCTGAAAAGTTCTGGGGAGAAGTGTCCCAAAAAGAGTCTTGTTTTTCAGACGTAGCCAATTTTGCTCTAACTGCTCTTTGCTTGCCGCACTCTAATGCTGAATGCGAACGAGTGTTCAGTAAAGTTAAACTCTTTAAAACTAAACAAAGAAACAGAATGAAAACAAGGACAGTTAATGGGGCTCTTCTCTCTGCTAGTTGAACGTTTATCATGTTCAGCTGGTGAGTCTCCACCAATAACAATATCATCCAGATATGGATAAGCAAAATCATAAAAAGCTAACAATTGGGAAATGAACTTCTGAAATATTGCAGGAGCAGAATGGATACCAAATGGTAAGCGTAAATATCTATATAGACCCAAATGTGTGTTAATTACAAAATATTTACGGTCTTCTGGAGCAACTTCCATTTGCAAATAAGCCTTCTTGAGATCAAGTCTGGTATAATACTGGAAATTAATTCTGACATATTAGGTAATGGGAATTTAGATTCATGAAGAATTTAACTTATTCTACGAAAATCCCCACAAATCCTAAGGGATCCATTCTGCTTCTTGACAGTAACAATTGGTGAGGCATAATCTGAGAATTCTACTTTCTATAATCTTATTTTTTTCAAGCTCTTGCAGCGCACTCAGCCTCACTGCGTAACGTCAGTGGCACCGTGCGGACCTTCTGAAAAACAGGAACATGACCAACTTTAGGATACAATCGGGCTTGACAGTTCTTAATTGGTTTCAAACTATCTACTTTATATTAAATTCCTACCTATCAAGTTATTTGGGAGTCTGACCCAACAATTATGAATTAACGTCTGAATGAAAAGCGGAAATGAAACAGATGTGGTTTATCTAGACTTTGCAAAAGCTTTTGACAAGGTAGACCATAATATATTAGCGAAGAAAATGAGAAAACATAATATAGTGGATAAAGTAGAAAGATGGTTAAAAGAATTTTTACACAACAGAAAACACATAGTCATTGCAAACGATGAGAAATCGGATGAAGCTAAGGTAATTTCCGGTGTGTCACAAGGTACGGTGTTAGCTGCATTACTGTTTGTTATTATGATTGCAGACATAGACAGTAATGTTAAGGACTCGGTAGTGAGTAGTTTCGCCGATGACACAAGAATAAGTAGAGAAATTGCTTGTGATGAAGATACGAACGCGCTACAAAGAGACCTTAACAAAGTATATGATTGGGCAGAGGTAAATAGGATGGTATTTAACTCTGATAAATTTGAATCAATAAATTATGGAGACAGAGAAAGAAAGCTATATGCATATAGGGGACCTAATAATGAGACAATCACAAATAAGGAAGCAGTGTGATGATGAATAGGAACATGTTATGCAATGATCAAATAGCAATTCTGTTGGCAAAATGTAAAGCAAAAATGGGAATGTTGTTACGGCACTTCAAAACAAGAAAAGCTGAACACATGATTATGCTTTATAAAACATATGTTCGTAGTCCACTTGAATATTGCAATATGATATGGTACCCACACTATCAAAAGGATATTGCACAAATAGAGAGTGTACAAAGGTCCTTTACAGCTAGAATAGAAGAAGTTAAGGACCTTGACTACTGGGAAAGACTAAAATCCTTAAAATTATATAGTCTAGAAAGGAGAAGAGAACGCTACATGATAATTCAGGCATGGAAACAGATAGAAGGAATAGCTGAAAACATCATGGAGCTAAAAATATCAGAAAGAGCAAGCAGAGGTAGATTAATAGTGCCCAAAGCTATACCAGGAAAAATAAGGAAAGCACACAGGACATTAATCCACTACGCACCAGCATCGACAATGCAGCGTCTATTCAATGCGTTGCCAGCTCATCTGAGGAATATAACAGGAGTGAGCGTAGATGTGTTTAAGAATAAGCTCGACAAATATCTAAACTGCATCCCAGACCATCCAAGATTGGAAGATGCAAAATATACCGGAAGATGTACTAGCAACTCTCTGGTAGACATTAGAGGTGCCTCATACTGAGGGACCTGGGGCAACCCGAAAAAGATGTAAGGTCTGTAAGGTCTCTTTCAACTTATATCGAATGCAAAGCCTTAAACCTAAATGAAGGAACAAATGAAGAATTCCAGACCTTAGGGCAAGATAGAGAGAGAGAGAGAGAGAGAGAGAGAGAGAGAGAGAGACGAGATTGAGAGAGGAGAGAGAATTCATGAATTCATTTGGCAAAATGGTAAACAAAGGAAAATCCCCGAATTTATTGCCATAGATGAGGTAAAAAAAAAAACCGGACGAGAGAGAGAGAGAGAGAGAGAGAGAGAGAGAGAGAGCAGACAAAAAAAAGAAACGGACTGTATTTGTGTGTGCATACTTGTAGCAAACGTTCAATTGAACTAAATAATTAATTGAAGAATCATTTGAGTAGGGGAACTTTTGGTAACAATTATAAATTGCTTGTGAAAATGATTTCTGAAAAATTAACCATCACAAACACAAGTCGCTAATGAAACTCTGTGTGTGTGTGTGAGTTTGGTGATCTCTTCATTCTGTATATCCCATTACCTTCTGTTCTTGAATTTCAAGTCAATGGACCCTGTGGTGGTGGGCTTATTCTATATGTATGAGGTTCATCTTTAGAATAATAATAATACTAACTTTGAGACTACAACGGTCCCCTAGAAAGGCTAAAAATGTTAAAATAGAACGGACGATAAACTAGCTCACGAAATCAGGAAACAGAAAACTTCTTAATGGTATCAGACATCCGACATCCTAAAAACAAGTGGCCAGCGTTACGCACGAGTTGTGTGTCAGTGAATTATTATTAGCCAATAATTCAAGTTACTCATTGGCATAATGATTGTTGACGGACGTGCGAATTGTTAGGGGCAGTTGAGACGGGCAACCAGAGGTCCTGTTCTTGCCCAGGGCCGAAAAAATAAGAAAAAGGCAGAAAGGAAAGGGGGTTCTATAAACCGTATTCATATGGAAGAAGCCCACCAAAGGGGCCACTGACTTGAAATTCAAGCTTCCAAAGAATATTATGGTGTTCATTAGAAAGTAGTAATAGAAGGTAACAGATAAGCAGACAGAAGAGATTAGTAATTGGAAAATAAAAAAAAAATAAATGGACAAATAATTAAATAAATAAACAGATACTGGTAAAATGTAATGAGATTATAAAATACACACTCTTAACAGTCATTTCACGTTGGTCTATTCTTACTCACAGCTGTGGCCATCAGAATTTCCTTTAAAGAGAAAAAGGCCAAGTTCCTGAATACGCTATTTCGAAAGAAGAAGAAGAAGAAAAACACTACCTGGTCACGGTTTGTGATCGGGAAAAAACATCATCATTAACAACCGTAGCCATTTTCTCTCTCTCTCTCTCTCTCTCTCTCTCTCTCTCTCTCTCTCTCTCTCTCTCTCTTAGTACTGTTGTTGCAACATCACGTATATTACACCCACACACACGTGCGCACGCGCGGTAAGCTTGCTTAAGGGCTGTCATATATATATATATATATATATATATATATATATATAATACATATATATATATATATATATATATATATATATATATATATATATATATATATATAGACAGAATGGATAATATTAATATAAACCTCAATTAAAGCATTATACACTAAGCATGGTTATACACACATTAGATTCTCTATTTTTCTGTTTTTCTACGCAAAAATACGGTCTCTCTCTCTCTCTCTCTCTCTCTCTCTCCTTCTCAAAATATTGAATGCAAAGCCTTAAACCTAAATGAAGGAACAAATGAAGAATTCCAGACCTTCGGGGAAAGAAAGAAAGAAAGAAAGGAAGAAAGAAAGAGAGAGAGAGAGAGAGAGAGAGAGAGAGAGAGAGAGAGAGAGAGAGAGAGAGAGATATTTCTGCAATTTATAAGACCAAGACACAAGACATAATTAAAGTTCAGAATCTTTCCTGCTATATTTCGATAAACCAAAATATCTCTCGTGGAATATAGAAAATCAACGAAAAATCGAGAGTGAGAGAGAGGAGAGTATATGAACTGGATACTTCAGATATGGATTTCAGTTTGAAGAAAATGTGGCCTTATCTGGCCTTGGCAGCAGCTGTTATTAGTGATGTTGTTTGGTGTGGTTGCCTATTCGCTGGCGAGATTTCTCTCCTGACTGATAATGATGGAGCTGAACAGCCTAAGGAAAAGGAACTGAACGAGAGAATTGCGGTCTTGCGAGAAGCCATCCAGTGCCAGAGAGAGCACTTGGACAGGACAATAATTCTTCAGCTACAAGAGAGGCTCGACTACCAAGAAGAGACGCAGAAGGCGGGCGGAAGGGAAGAACGCGTTCTTGAAATGCAGATGACTGAGGAGGTGTTGCAACAGCAGGCCTTGCAAGAGAGGGCTCACTCGCTCGAAGGTGGAACGATAAAGAGAAGAGGGAGAAACGGCAGCTGGAAGACAAGATGGTCAAGAAGGCCGAAGAAAACCAGCATGTGAAGAAGAACGTGAAGTAAATTGGTCAGAGGAACGATGCCCTTTGTGAGAGGATAAGGGAACTGTCTGGTTGAGGGGCTGGAGAAACTCCTACGACAGAAGGAGAAAGACGTGCAGCTATAAACGGCAGAGGCGGCGAGGATAGCGAGGCTCATTCAGGAACAAAAAGACTCAAGCGAAAAGTGGGAATCCAACTGGAAAGACTTGGAGCTGAGGTTGGAGCGCCTGCAGAAGGCTTTGGAGGACCTGTTGGAAGGAAAAGCGTGGACTCCAGTGTAAAGTTGAGAGAGCGAAACTCAAGAGGAAGGAGCTGGCATGCCTTCTAGAGGAAGGAAATGGTGGCCTGGAGTCGCTGAAGAAGAAGGCCGGTGTCCAGGGCGAATGGAACGACCAGATGGATGATGAGGTTGGATGGGTGCGAGGAAGGAAGGAGAAAATGGTGTGTGATTTGAAGAAGCTCCAGGAGAAATGAAGACGAATGGAGGAGAGCAAGTGAAAACTGCAGAAGCTTGTGTGGATGTTGAAGAAATGGCGTGATGAAGACTGCACTGGCCTCATTCAGACGAATAAGATGTGGAAATTTTAAGAAAGATGTTTATTTTGTAATAAGTTTGTTTTGATAATCGTTGAAGGAAATTGAACTAGAAGGGAAATAAATATGTTAAAATGTTTTCTTAGAGTTTTATTGATTGGTGGATGGAAAAGAAAAGGCAGGGAATACAGAAACGGTGAAGAAAATAAGGGGATTTGTGTAGGTGCCGGGAGAAGAAACAGGATTAGGAGAAGCCCCAAGAAAATTGAAAGGATTCAGTAGGATTAGTGGAGGTGCGAGGAGAAGAAAGAGAGGATTGAGTAGGATTGGTGGAGTGCAAGGAAAAGAATTTGAAGATTGAGAGAATCCCCAGGAGAATTGAGAAGATGCAGTGGCATATTCTGATTCTAAGGTACAGAATAGCTGTTACACTGTGCATGGAGCGGCGGGCGAGGCCCGCCGCGGGTCCCGGGACGGGCGGGCAGGCGCCCCGCCGCGGGTCCCGGGACGGGCGGGCAGGCGCCCCCGCGGGTCCCGGGACTGGGCGGGCAGGCGCCCGCCGAGCGTCCCGGGACGGGCGGGCAGGCGCCCGCCGAGCGTACGGGCGGGCAGGCGCCCGCCGAGCGTCCCGGGACGGGCGGGCAGGCGCCCGCCGAGCGTCCGGGACGGGCGGGCAGGAGCGCCGCCAGCGTCCCGGGACGGGCGGGCAGGCGCCCGCCGAGCGTCCCGGGACGGGCGGGCAGGCGCCCGCCGTGGGTCCCGGGACGGGCGCAGGCGCCCGCCGAGCGTCCCGGGACGGGCGGGCAGGCGCCCGCCGAGCGTCCCGGGACGGGCGGCAGGCGCCTGCCGAGCGTCCCGGGACGGGCGGGCAGGCGCCCGCCGAGCGTCCCGGGACGGGCGGGCAGGTGTTCATTTTACTCTTGCAAATGATATGTTTTCCAGAATAAATAATCATGCTCAGATATTCCAGAACGTCAGAGAACTTGAATTTGATTAGGAAAAAGATTCTTAAAGATATACTTTACAATTATTATTGTTATTAATTCCTTTATCATGGGATAGGTATCAGTACCAGTCATGTTCAATTATATATATTTATTTTAAATTACTACTCAGTGATCCTATTTTGATTTTCGATGTTTTGGGGTGCTTAAAGATATGTATGGGTGGGCCTATCAACTCACATATCTTCGTGTTAATTCGTTATCAGTTTAGTTTACATTATGGAAAGAAGTGACGTTCTAAGCTGTATACTTTTTTTTTACCACAGTGTTAATACAATATAGTAATAATTTGTCCATAACAATTGTTGATAACATTAACTAATTATTCATAATTCCATTTTTTTTTCGTTTTTGTAGAGAGAAATGTTTCATTTGTATTTTTTTCTTAATTATATATGTAAATTGCAAGATATTAATGACTACAAAGAAATCATACATAAATTCATTATTTTGTCATTATAAAAATGTGTTAAATATCAGAAACAGTGTGAGATAATAATTACGATAAAATCTACAATTTTGTACGATATTTTTTACTGAAAACCCATAATTTTGAGGAGCCAGTACGATAATTCCAATCCGAGATAAGTGTGGCAGCACTGGCGTAGACTTCCGAGTAGGAGACTTCATTTAAGTTCAACCAAAGAGGTTTGTGAAAGATAACTTTATATCCACATACGTCCATACCAACATACATTTATACTTGCATACACACTCTTTTTCATGCATTGTACAGTACACACACACACATACTCGTACACAGGTTTTCATAATTTTCTATTTAGAAAAGGCTTGATGGAGAAATACATCAAGCCGAGGGGGTTAACGAAAGGTTGATAATGGCTGGATTAGGCTTTTATGCTTGCAATTACCCAATCACCTTTTTATTTATGGGAAAAATAATATGGAAATGTCATGAATTTTATTTATTTATTTATTTTATTTGTTATGTCGTATTCAGGTGAGGGACGGATGGGGGCGGTACAATAACTTTTGTGAACACCAGAGTGGTGATCATTCAACTCGGATGCCATATACTGCCACTCACCTACTTGGACATTCTCAGATTCTTGACTTTGCGTTTGCATTTTTTGGTATCCGTGATGATTTTAAGGATATTCCTTTAACGACCCAATGGATGAATGCGAAAGCAAATACCACAGACAACGAAATGGGTCAACAATAACAAAAACATCCCGTGGTCATTCCCTGAAAGCACAAGGTTTCAAGTGCGTTAGTGAATAATTATATCTTTACAGTTGACGTGCTCACTTGAAAACCCTTTAATAATAATAATAATAATAATGAATAATAATAATAATAAAATAATAATAATAATAATAAAATAATAATAATAAATAATAATAAATCCAAAGAAACCCCATAATCACATGAATTAATGAAATAAAATGGAAAAGTAAATCCACAATAATATGTCTGATCTTGTTATTTAAAATACAAAGGAGAAAGCTTTCGAAGACCTGCACGATCCTCCTTGTCAATCTGAGAGATTCAGATTGACAAGGAGGACCGTGCAGGTCTTCGAAAGCTTTCTGCTTTGTATTTTAGATAACAAGATCAGACACATTATTGTGGATTTACTTTTCCAATAATAATAATAATAATAATAATAAAATAATAAAATAATAATAATAATAATAATAATAATAATAGATTTAAAAACCATCTAGCCCGTTTCTCCTTTAACATTCATCGGATGGATTCAGCGCTTGAGGATGACTTCCACTGAGCCAGTGGCATCGTCAGCACTACAGCAAATTTTGTCCCCTTATAAGACTTGGAAAACTGTATACATCAATGACTCCTTGCCCGCTAAATTCTTGCTCCCATTCACCAGAGCCGTATATAGATATACGGCTCTGGCATTTACCCTCCCTGATTAATCCATTCGATAAGAGACATTTCATCTTCCTTAACATATATTTTGTTTGTTTGTTTGTATGGTGTTTTTACGTTGCACGGAACCAGAGGTTAATCAGCAACGGGACCAATGGCTTTACGTGACTTCCGAACCACGTCAAGTGAACTATCATCAGAAATACACATCTCTGACCCCTCAGTGGAATGCTCTCTAGTATTAGCTCTTTTCTAATTCCTCCTCCAGGTTTTTTACAACAGATAATTTTTGTAAACTTCATGCCAGGTGTTTTTTTTCTTCTTTTTTATAGCATTCACACGAGGTACAACGGCACCCATTCCGAAATTCCGCTTCCTCCTTCCCTTTAATAGACATTACCCTCGTTATCATTCTGGCTTGATCGGTCCTTGAATCAGTTAGACGATGAATCAGCCTACTTATCTTCCCCCCTCCCCCTCCCCGCCCCCTTTTGCATCAGTAACGAATGATTTCGTTATCCACCCGGCTTCCGTCCTTTCCTGTTACATTACTGCGCCTTGTGCCAGCTGTGTCACCCCATTTTCTAACAGGCATGAGATATTCCATGACGCCTCCAACAAAAATTCGTCATATAAGCACACGTCACAACAGCCTATAAACAAAGGAGGCAACAAAAATAGAGTAAGGACTGAAGAAGAAGAAGAAGAAGAAAAAAAAAACACAAATAGTGAATGTTGTTTACCATTGTATTCGTAAAATTGTTCTCGTCATTTATCCTTGACCACTTCTTCATTCCATGGCAACAAAAAACGCTTCAGCTACATGGTTTCTTTTAAGGCCGATTCTTGTTTTTCTCTCTAAACACTGGATAAGAGCTTCAATTCGGAGGCATAACTGGGATTGGTTTGGTCGCATTCATCGTCATCGTTCTTCATTCAGTCAGAATATCTACATTCTCGTGTGTTCTTTCGTCAGCATAAGTATCACTAGATGCTTGCATGATAAATAATTCAGTGTGTGGCAACATGTCCCGACTCCCCGAGAAGACCTTCGTTTGCTGCTCCTTATTTGTCGTGGAACTTATTCGTCTTCACGATCTGTTCTTTGCGCAAGAAAATCATTCTCTCTCTCTCTCTCTCTTCGGAAATCTACTTAAAAGTGGTATCTCGCACTCACATGATTTTCCAAATGACGACACGGCACTCTTACACAGGCGAATTATGAAAGCTTTGCATTTTGAGGATGACAGGTCTGTCTCTTTTATGTACACATACACGAACTCATACTATATATATATATATATCTATATACCTTATATATATAATATATAATAATATATATAGATATTATATATATATAATATAGAGAGAGAGAGAGAGAGAGAGAGAGAGAGAGAGAATCAGCATTTAATGCAAACATCTTCTTTCACAATTCACGAATATAGGGAACATAATTTTTCAGTATATACACGAATACTCACGAGACCAGCTGATGTGTGGCCCTGATCTTCTCACGGACATCCACTGGAAACAAATGAGCTTCTCTTCTAATACTCCGAGAAGTCTGTCTTAGAACAGGATAAGCAGTATGGCAAATATCAAAACCAGTACAATCTAGAAATATTCTATTGTTCAGGAAAACTCGAAGTTTTGATATGAAGTTTCCTAGACGAGATAATCAGCAATTCACCCAAAACATCTTAAAATGAAATGTGATACGTACCTTTCTCTATTATTCTCGGAAAATATAGTTGATTAATTAACATAATTATGAAAAACATGTTCCTTTACAAAAGGTGATATAAGAGAATGAGGGGTGTCCTCGGGTAGGGATGGTCCCTGTCATTGGTACCTACGGTGGCGGCCGACCCCCAAGTCAGTGACAATTCGATCACACCAAATACACAGATAAGAAACGGATACACTCCTCAAGCTCGGAGTTTTCTGTTGCTTTGTTTATGTTTTCACAAATGCCGATTTCCATATTTTTTTTTAAATGTCTGTAAGTACAGAATTGTCCTTTTCTCAGGAAAAAGCAGTTTCTCTAAAAATGAAGGGGATTTTGAAGAAGAAAAAATATCACAAAGAAGAAACAAGGAAGTAGTCATTGGCTATTTTACTTCCTAATTGACTGATCAGTATGCAAGCATCAGGCTACAACTTTCCTTACATTTAAAGCCTTCTCTTTTGCTTTCCACAGAATCATCACCAGCAGTGCATTAATATCCCTCACGAATGGTGTTACTCTTTATACGTAGGTACTACATAACTCGCGTGCTTGGATATCAAGGACCATTTTAATGTTACCTGAAAATCGATGCATCAAAAATGAGTTTATTGTGTACATAATACACATTAGTATTAGAACCAAGCATTACAACATGATACCTGTTCAATGTACGCCACCAATCAACCACATACACACGCGTAGATCAGAGCCTGGTGGAGGGTTGTAGACCCCTAGGTAGAAGGAACTGCCCACATTGATTATGTATTGGTTACATTCCTTAGGTTCATTTGTAATCAAATATTTTACTCCTGCAGGGTGCCTGGCCATGAAAAAAGAAATAATCTTGCTGCTATGATGGTGCGGACTCGTTCCCAGCACTCACATCATAACAATTGCAAAATGAAGTCTTTAGATTCTTAACTGTGTGGAAATGACACAGAAGATAAATACTTGTGTGGAGAGAATAAGTACAGTATGATGGCACTTAATGAGACAAAAATTTTAAACTTAGTGGAAGGAAAGGGCATGAGATGGGATAGTCCTTGTTTTGTCAGGAAAACTGTGGAAGGGGTGTAATGAGTATTAAAAGTTGACGAAAAGAATGAGAGATAGGTCCTTGAAAACTGAAAATGTGCCTTGGTGTGGTTCAAAAACAAAGAAAGGCGTTTGTGTTAAGCCAATTAATTGGAACTTTAGGAGGCAGCTAGAGATGGCATAGCTGGTGGGTACAAAGTTTAGACAGGAGACTGAAGACTACATATCTTGAGCGTGAATAAACTGTTTCCAAAAAAGAATGTTCAGTAAGTATAATTTGGACAGACAAAACCACATGGAAGAGAATTTGTTAGTTTACAGATTATAATACAATAAAGGGCCTTTGAAACAGTCATAAAAGGGGAGTTCAAAAGGAGGTCTGAAAATACTACTAAAATGTCACCACATTGAGTAATAAAAAGAAAAAAAAGTTAACAAGACAAATAACAAGATGATTGAACAATGAGTTAGGGTAAAACACTCCAACAGTGAGGAAGTATACTATGAGAAGCATTAAAAATTCTAAGATGGGGCAACTGAATCGACGGTAATAATTAACCAATAGACTCTAAAGAAAGAAGAAATAAAACTTGTTGTAGGAAAAGGGGCAATGAAATGAAAGGCTTGGTGAAGGAAAAATAACAAATTCTTAGTAATTTGTATTTTTCCTAGCTATATTTCCCCGAACTACTAACTATCGTAGGAGAATCCTGGATGTCAATCCGGTACTAACCAGAAAAAACTAGTTATTCCTGCCCCAGGCGTCGCAGACAATGACCTATGACCTGGTCGCCAGTCCTTTCCACACCTCTAAGATTCCTGCCCTCTGATACACGGGGAAGGTAGAGAGGGCTTAAAAACTCAGTAGTTCAGGGTAAGTATAGCTAGGGAAAATACAAATTACTAAGAATTTGTGATTTGTTCTGACGCCGTATACTTACCCCTAACTACTATCGTAGGAGACTTAATCCTTAAGAGGCGGAAGTATCGAGGGAAGGAGAGACCCGGTTGAAGGCTCAGATGGCGTCTGCCCAGAGGAGGACCATCTCCGCCCGGTTAAGGTGGAGGGAAGGTCTGTCTGAGGGGGAACCAGGACCTGGCCGAAAGTGGAGGGAGGAATAACTCCACTGCACTGTGTAAGGCAATGGTCTGTATTTTGCACGATGTGCAACCTCAATGTCTTACCTGTACAGATGAAGGATCCTGACAAGTACGCCAAAGGCCCAGGGAGGAAAACGGGGGGAAGAGAAGGATGTTCACACTTCACACATACACCCACTCAAACTCATGAATTCCCCATGGTGGGACTAGATTTTCTGCTGGCCTGCTACCACAGGCCCGATCTTGAACAAGTCAAGGGACCTCCTGGTGCAGTCTTTGAGGTAATGGGACATAAAGGTGGACTGCATGTTCCACACTCCGGCCCAGAGCACCTGACTGACTGATAGATTCCTGGAGAAAGACAGTGACGTGCCTATACCCCTGATGTCATGGGGCTTAGCCCCCTGTGGAGGGGGAAGACCCCGCTCCATCGTAGGCCCTCTTGATGGTCTCCTTCAACCAGAGGGAGATGGTATTCTTCGATACCGCCTTCTTGACCTGGCTGTTAATCACGAAAAGGTTCTGAATCTCAGGGCGCAACTGTTGTCCTGCTCAGATACTTCCTCGCCACCCGGACAGGGTACAGGAGAAGGTCCCTGGGATCCTCTGACTTCGGCAAGGCTGGAATGGAGAATTTTACGAACCTGTCGTCTACCACCGACGGGTTCTGGGTTTTGGCCACGGAGGGCAGGAACCAGAAGGCGAGGTCTTTCCACCCCCTCGAGTGGGAAACTGCGTATGAGGGGCCATGGAGTTCTCCCACCCTTTTGGAGGAGGCTAAGGCTAACAGGAACACTGTCATGAGAGTGAGCTCTCTGTCCTTGACATCCTTGAGGAGCTCAAAAGGGGTTTTCTTCAGGGAATCTTTGACCCTCGCTATGTCCCAGCGTGGGACCTTCACGGAACTGGAAGGGGGCACACTTGGTCTTGGTCAAAGCCCCTAATAAGCATAGCGAGGTCCTTGGAGGTTCCCAGGTCCACTCCCCTCAGGTAGAAGACCTGGCTCAGCGCTGCTCTGACCCTCTTAACGGCGCTATGGAAAGCCACTTGTCCACCAAGGAACTTGGCTACGTGAGGAATCTTTGCATGTACGGATTCTAAGCACCACTCCTTGCACCAGGCCCCAAAACAACTTCCACTTGGCCTGGTAGACTGCTGCAGACAACATCCTAAGGCACCCCAACATATGGGAGGCACCCTCCAGGAGAAGCCTCTCTTGCTCAGGAGAAGCTCGATAGCCTCCACCCGTGAAGGGAGAGGGCATCCAGGCCCTCGTGGTACCTCTCGAAGTGGGGCTGCCTTAGAAGGTCCTGCCTGAAAGGAAGCTCCCAGGGGCCCAGGACGGTCAGCTCCAGGAGGTCCGGGAACAATTCTCTGTCTGGCCACAGGGGGCCACTAGGGTCATGAAGGTGCCCTTGGAGGACCGAAGTCGATTGAGGGAGTATCTGTCTGAGGACCCCGAAGGGGGGACATGCATAGAGATCCAGGCCGTCCCAGGGGTGTTGAAACATATCCTCCCAGGCTGCTGCCGGATCCAGGACTGGGGAGCAGAAGACTGGAAGCTTGGCGTTCAGGCTTGTCGCAAACAGGTCCATGGAGGGGGATCCCCACATCCCTATCAACTTGGCCACTACCACTAGGTGTAGGGACCATTTCGCCCCTAGAACCTGGCCCTACCCGCTGAGCCCGTCGGCAACCACATTCTTCTTCCCTGGGGTGAACCTCGCTGTTAGGGAGGCTCCTAAGCTTTCCGCCCACTCTAAGATGGTTTCCACCAGGGCACACAGGTAGCATGACTGCGGACCCCCTGCTTCTTGATGTATGCTACTAAGGTGGCGTTGTCGTACATACCGCCACCCTTTTGTCTTACTTCGGTCTCAAAGGCCTGGAGGGCCTTCTAGATGGTCAGTAGCTCCAACCTGTTGATGTGGAGCTCCTGCTCCTGCTCCGACCACACCCCACCTCTCATTGCTGACTGTAGGTGGGCTCCCCAACCCTCCTTCGACGCATCCATGAACAGGAGCATCTCCAGAAGGACAACTGAGAGCGGCAACCCCTGCCTTGAGAGGGGGCAACTAGGTCCAGGGGGCTCTTGTCCCCGAGGTCCATCCGTCCCTCAGGTTCAATTGGATGGGCCACAGCTTCAGTCTGCCCTGAGGAACTAGCTTCTCCAGGGAGACGAGGTGGCCTATGAGCCTTTGCCACTTTCTTGCCGGGAGGGGAGTCCCTATCAGGAAGGGTCTTGCTACTTCCCGCAGGTTGATCAGGCACTCTTCTGACAGGAAGGCCCTGACTTTTATCATGTCCAACTCCATCCCCAGGTATACCATCCTGGTAGTGGGCTCCAGGTGAGATTTCTCCCAGTTCAGGACAATGCCCAAGCATCTGCAAAGGGCCAGGACATCATTCTCGTAAAGACCTGTGGTGCCATGGACAGTCTGAAGCAGAGTGTCCTGAACTGGTATGTGCTGTCCTCCCACCTGATGCAGAGGTACTTCGGGCTGGAGGGGTGGACAGGAATCTGGAAGTACGCGTTCTTGAGGTCCAGGAACATCATGTAGTCCCCTTCCCACAAGGACAGAAGTACCAAACTCGGGGTTTCTGTCCTGAACTCCATCTTGAGGACGAAGTTTTTGAGGACGGATAGGTCTATCCCCGGTCGCTAAACCCCCGAAGCCTTCACCACCAGCAAAAGGTGGCTGAAAAACCCTGGGGAGTGGTCTACCACACGCTGGAGGACTCTCTTCTTTAGCAGTGACAGGACCTCCAGTCGAAGGGCCTTCCCGTGACCGGGATCCAGGGTTGGAATGCACCGTTGTCGGACTCCCCCGTCAGGGGAGGCTCCTTATCTAGGAAGGGGATCTGGTAACTTTCCCTGAGGACCTGGATTGTCCAAGGGTCGGCTCTGAGATCCTCCAAGTCCCGCTAATGCTTCGAGAGGCAACCCCCCACCCGAGGCATCCTGTAGGGTAGGGGGACTCCAATCCTACTTCCTCCTGGAGAAGCGGCGCTCTTGCCTCTCCGAGAGGCCTCGGGTCTGGCTCTAAATGAGGAGGAGGGGGTTAGAGGGGCCCTTGAGGAGGGCTGAGTCCCCTAAGCACCCCACCCTCCGGAAGACGAATCAGGGTTGCTGGGGGCAGGGCATGCCCTTCACGGCCATGGCCTCCTGCTAAGAGAAGGAGACTGGGCCTGCCAGGAGCTTCTCCTCTCAGAGACCTGGGGCGAGGGAAGTGAGAGGCCCTTCCACCGACTTCACTGAAAAGGGACATGCCCTCTGGCGCGTACAGCTTCCTCTGTCTTGTCTTCGCTGCCGGGAGGAGTTTCAGGGAACCTTGGGCCCTCAAGGAGTTCTTCGGACCTGCTACGACCTCCTCAACCTGTGCCAGTGCCTTAACAGAGTATGGTGCTTGGGGAAGGGACAGAGAGTTTTACTTCTGCCTGCCCTCCGGATTCCTCTGGATTCCAGAGGTGCTGATGGCTCAGCCAACCTGTTCTTGGCCCGGATTATGCTGAGTAATCTCCAGTACCGGAGCCCTCCACAGTGAACTGAAGTGTCCCCGCTTCATGGGCCACCCTCTGGATGAGGGGGGAGCCCCTCCCGGGGAGCGGGGAGATGGAGCGCTCCACTGATGATGGGGCGGAGAGGATTTCCATTTTTGTGTGTTTTTACGTTTCCATACAGGTAGCCAAGGCTACATTCGGAGGGCCCTCACGCACTCTTCTTCCTGGCAGAACACTCACAAAGAACTCGACCGAGTCACTCAGATGCTCGTTAATAACGGGTGTCCGAATCGACTTATTGATAAAGAAGTCCTAACAGCTCTATCAGTGGTACAGTGAGAGTGAGAGACCGCAGCCCCACCCCCATGAGAAGATCAAGCTGTATTACAAAGCTGGAATGCGCACACTTCACTGTGAGGATGAAGATGGTTTGAGAAAAATCATCAAAGAGAATGTGACCCCTACTGAAGCCGACAAAGAACTCGAACTTGTAATTCATTACCAAAATCGACGTACCCGGGACCTTATTATGAAGAACAACCCGACCCCTCCCCCCCCCAACCCCAGGCAAGGGACCTCTTGAAACAGTCGAATGTAGTCTACCAATTCTTATGCCCCGTCCGTGGATGTCCCGGCTCTTATGTTGGTATGACTTCTATGAAACTGTCCAAGAGGATTTCCTGCCATGCACAAGAAGGAACAATTATAAACCACATCATGACAGCACACCAGGAAGCTATCTCCCGTGACGGTATTATCAAGAATATTAAGATAATAGGGAGGGCTCCTGACCAGCGACGTTTGCAACTGCTCGAGGCACTCCTCATACAGCAAGAGAAGCCCTCATTAAATACGACGCAGGAAGTGCTCTTCCTCCCCACCAACTTAAGAAGACCTATGTGCATGAATAATAGTACAAGTAATACCAGACCGAGCGACACCCCCATCAATGAATACCAGATGAGACAAGCAGCCCAGCAGCCAATGACAACACGAGCCGTAGTGACACAACACCCAGGGAAGTCATGCCCCAGCCTCAACAGTCTGCTAGGCTGCAACAGCGCGACCTTCAATGACGAGAAGTGTCTAGAAGAAAACTTCCTTCAACCAATAGCAGGAACGCATTGCACCACCAACCAATGAAAACTCAAGCTAGCAGTTGACCCCCTGCTGACCTGCCACTATATATTGGATAGATCTTGACAACACCTACAGTCTACTTCGACCCACTGCCGTGACCATGCCCGGATGATACCGAGAGAAACGTTGGCCACTAATTCGTCATATTTGTTTATCTATTTATTGTGATAAATAAATTTGTGAGCAATATCCCTGAAATTGACTCCTCCTGATGAGTAACATCGGCGCAATACTCGCCAGTTGTAATAGCAGAAAGTTAAATGCAGCTGATGCAGCAATATCTTTCAATAAGACTTGTTTGAAAGAGGGTCTCCTTCCAAAATAATAATAATAATAATGATAATAATAATAATAATAATAATAATAATAATAATAATAATAGTAATAATAATAATAATAATAATATATAATAATAATAATAGACAGACACAGTCAGACACCAACTAAAGAAAATGCCCAACTGGAAAGCCCCAGGTCCCGATGAAGTCCACGGATACTGGCTCAAAAACTTCAAGGCCCTACACCCACGAATAGCAGAACAACTCCAGGATTGTGTCACAAATCACCATGCGCCCAAATGGATGACCACAGGAAGAACATCCTTAGTACAGAAAGACAAGAGTAAGGGAAATATAGCCAGTAACTATAGGCCGATCACCTGCCTACCAATAATGTGGAAGTTACTAACATTTATCATCAGTGAAAGGCTATACAATTACCTAGAGGATACAAACACCATCTCCCACCAACAGAAAGGCAGCAGAAGGAAGTGTAGGGGCACAAAAGACCAGCTCCTGATACACAAAATAGCAATGAAGAACAGTAGGAAAAGGAAAACGAACCGCAGTACGGCATGGATTAACTATAAGAAAGCCTTTGACATGATACCACACACATGGCTAATAGAATGCCTGAAAATATATGGGGCAGAGGAAAACACCATCAGCTTCTTCAAAAATATAATGCGCAACTGAAATACAATACTTACAAGCTCTGGAATAAGACTAGAAGAGGTTAATATCAGGAGAGGGATCTTCCAGGGCGATTCACTGCCCCCACTACTCTTCATAGTAGCCATGGTTCCCATGACAAAAGTACTGCAGAAGATGGATGCTAGGTACCAACTCAAGAAAAGAGGCAACAAAATTAACCATCTGATGTTCATGGACGACATCAAGCTGTATGGTAAGAGCATCAAGGAAATAGATACCCTAATCCAGACTGTAAGGATTGTATCTGGGGACATCAGGATGGAGTATGGAATAGAAAAATGTGCCTTAGTCAACATACAAATGGGCAAAGTAACAAGGACTGAAGGGATAAAGCTACCAGATGGGAGCAACATTAAATGCATAGATGAGATGGGATACAAATACCTGGGAATAATGGAAGGAGGGGATATAAAATACCAAGAGATGACAGACACAATCAGGAAAGAATATATGTAGACTCAAGGCGAGACTCAAGTCAAAACTCAACGCCGGAAATATGATAAAAGCCATAAACACATCGGAATTGCCAGTAATCAGATTACAGTGCAAGAATAGTGGAATGGATGATGGCAAAACTCCACAGCATAGAGCAGAAAACTAGGAAACATGACAATACACAAAGCACTACACCCAAGAGCAAATACGGACAGACTATACATAACATGAAAGGAAGGAGGGAGAGGACTACTAACCATGGAGGACTGCATCAACACCGAGAACAGAGCACTTGGGCAATATCTGAAAACCAGTGAAGATGAGTGGCTTAAGAGTGTGTGGGAAGAAGGACTGATAAAAGTAGACGAAGACCCAGAAATATACAAGACGAAGACCCAGAAATATACAGACAGGAGAATGACAAACAGAACAGAGGAATGGCACAACAATCCAATGCATGGACAATACATGAGACACACTAAAGAACTAGCCAGCAATGACACACGGCAATGGCTACAGAAGGGAGAGCTCAAGAAGGAAACTGAAGGAATGATAACAGCGGCACAAGATCAGGCCCTAAGAACCAGATATGTTCAAAGAACGATAGATGGAAATAACATCTCTCCCATATGTAGGAAGTGCAATACGAAAAATGAAACCATAATCCACATAGCAAGAATATCTGGCAATTGCACAGAACCAGTACAAAAAGAGGCATGCTTCAGTGACAAAAGCCCTACACTGGAGCCTGTGCAAGAAACACCAGCTACCTTGCAGTAGTAAGTGGTATGAGCACCAACCTGAAGGAGTGATAGAAAACGATCAGGCAAAGATCCTTTGGGACTATGGTATCAGAACAGATAGGGTGATACGTGCAAATAGACCAGATGTGACATTGATTGACAAAATCAAGAAAAAAGGATCACTCATTGATGTCGCAATACCATGGGACACCAGAGATGAAGAGAAAGAGAGGGAAAAAATGGATAAGTATCAAGACCTGAAAATAGAATAAGAAGGATATGGGATATGCCAGTGGAAATTGTACCCATAATCATAGGAACACTAGGCACGATCGCAAGATCCTTTATGAGGAATCTGGAAAAACTAGAGGCTGAAGTAGCTCCAGGACTCATGCAGAAGAGTGTGATCCTAGAAACGGCCCTGTCACAGTTGCACTGAACTGTGTTGGGTTCTTTAACCAACCAACCTACTACTTAAAGAGGATGACCTTCGTTAGCAAGTGATAACACAAGTAAAATCATAACAATTTATTTAACACTATGGTAATTAGGATCAATTTAACACAGAGGGTATGCAAATGACATAAACAGCTTTCATGCTACATCTAAGCAACACTGGCATATAGGTGCTGAATGACGAGCCCGTCTTGGCCCATCCACTAGAGCTGTGAGCTGTGATCCACTGCAGGTTGCATAAGTGGTGCCACGGACCCACAGGAATCGTAGACAACTTGCACTCAGAAGCTCGAACTGTGGTGTGTGTACTGCACCCAAAATGGTCACTGGAACAAAATACAGCACTCGCATAATCAGTCCATTCGTAGTGTTGGGTCCTCGTACGTTGAGAGATATATTAAGAAAATACCACACAGGTAACAGCAACAGTACCACACAGGTAACAATACCACACAGGTAACAGCAACAGTACCACACAAGGTAACAACCACACAGGTAACGGAGTTTCCCAAGTTCACGAAGCATGGGAGCACCCAAATCACGTAGCGTTGGACAGAGAAAGACCCCGACCACTCAGTTCCAGTGTCGAAGACGTCTCAAGAACCTGGCTGCCTAATAAACACTTAACGAGCCCAGTAACCACCAACACGCTAGTTACAAACTTGAAATGTATTCAGCGGTATAATTGGAACATTATACAGTAATTATAATATTAAATGTGACAATACCTCCCTTCCTGAGACACAAAATATGATTTTGTGGTACATTACAAGGAAAACTATATAAAAAGGAATGTACTAACATTTATACAGTAATGTGACGGCTCAGAAAATCAGCTCCTACGTTTTCTGACCCCTTGATAACCTCCACTCTGAAATTATATGACTGTAGAAAAAGAGACCATCTCATTAATCTACCATTGGAAACTTTGCCTTTTGAAGATGCACCAAAGGCTGATGATCTGTCTCTATTATAAAAAATCTGCCATACAAGTAAGCTTGAAACTTTTGTAAAGCCCAAACAATAGCAAGACACTCTTTCTCTATGACTGCATACCTCTGTTCACGGTCCATCAGCTTACGACTTGCATAGGCAATAGGATATTTCCTCCCATCATGCACCTGCATCAAAACAGCGCCGACCCACTGTTGGAAGCATCTGTCCTTAGAATAAAGGGTTTGGATAAATCTGGAAAAGCCTAAGAATAGGACTACAAAGTAACATAGATTTCAAAGTTCGGAATGCATTTTCATGTTCTTGTTTCCACTCTAACTTATTTGGAAATCCTTTCTTTGTCAAATCAGTTAATGGAGCTGCTAAAGATGCAAAATTCGGCACATATTTCCTGTAGTAGCCAATTAACCCAATGAATGACCTGACCTGTTTCTTTGTTTCTGGTCTTGGTGCCTCTTGAAATAGCCTTCAACTTGTCATTTGTAGGTTCAACAGTACCACTGCCAATTAAGTGTCCTAAATACACCAACTGGGTTTGAGCAACTTCACACTTTGACGGCTTTGCTGTCAGGTGTGCCCATCTTAGCCTCTCCAAGACTTTCCTTAATTCTTCGAGATGTTCTTCCCAAGATTCTGTGTGAATGAGGATGTCATCCAAGAAACTATCAGTGTGTTCCAAACCTTTTAATAATTTACGCATCAATCGATTAAATGTTGCTGGACTGTTGGACATCCCAAATGGCATGACTTTGAATCTGTATAATCCATCGGGAGCTAAAAATGATGTCAAATCACGATCCTCTGTTCTCATTGGAATCTGCCAATAGCCTTTACAAAGGTCAATCTTTGAAAAGAACTTGCTTTGGCTAATTTTTGTCATTATTTCCTCTGGGTCTGGCATAGGTTCAGGATCAAAAACGGTTACCTTGTTTAACTTTCTGAAATCAATGCAGATTCTGTTACTTCCATCAGATTTCTTTGCCACTACAATGGCACTGGCATATGGAGATTCAGATGGCTCAATGATATCCATATCTAGCATGCTCTGTATCTCTGCTCGTACTGCTCCTCTTAATGCATAGGGGATTTTATATGGTCTGTTTCTGATGGGTTCCTCAGTAGTCAAATGGACTTCATGTTGAATGAGATCAGTTCTCCCAGGCAGATCTGTCAAAACATCCTTAAATTCATGTAATAAGGTATTCACAGATGCAAGCTGTTCGCTAGTTAATGCTTGGCTGACATCGACATCAGCATAAGACTCTGTTGCTTTCATGGGTAATAGATGGACTAAGTGTTCCTTATCATCGGTTTCCTCTGAATCTATAACAGCATAAGAAGCCAATTGAAATAAAGCATTGCCACTTAGATTAGGCTCTAGTCGCTGATTATACTTCTTAAGGAGATTTGCATGAAACATACGGATTTTACCATTCATATCTACCCGATAATCTGCTAATCCTTTCTTATCAAGGACTTTGAAAGGTCCCTTCCATTGCATTAACAGTTTGTTGTGATCAGTTGGGAGAAGAATTAAAACATAATCACCCACCTTAAAAGTCTTAGTCTTTGTTTTTCTGTCGTAATATTTCTTGTATCTTGCACTAGATTTCTTGAGTCCTTCTGTGCTAGTTCACAGGTTCTTGACAGTCGTTCCTTCAGGTCTATCACATACTGGTAAGTACTTTTCACATCAGGCATAGTTTCTTCCTTCGTCCATAACTCTTTCAGCACAGTCATGGGTCCTCTGACTGTTCTACCATATAAAAGTTCAAAGGGTGAAAATCCAGTACTTTCTTGTGGGACTCCTCTATAAGCAAATAGCAATGCTGGCAAGTACCTGTCCCAGTCTTTTGGTCTTTCAGAACTCATTTTTCTCAACATTGTTTTTAAGGTTCCATTAAATCTTTCAACCAAACCATTACATGCAGGATGATAGGGTGTTGTTACTAACTGCTTAACAGACAAAAGTCTACCTACCTCCTTCATGAGATTTGACGTGAATTGCGTACCCATGTCTGACAATATTTCCTTTGGGATCCCAACTCTACTGAAAATTTGTACCAACGCCTCTGCCACTTGCTCTGTCTCAATGCCTTTCAGTGGAACTGCTTCAGGATATCTGGTACTGTAATCTACCAATGTTAATATATATCTATGACCACTATCAGTTACTGGGACAATTGGTCCTAACAGATCTACTGCCACTCGCTCAAAAGGTGTCAGTCAATGACATCTGATCAAGAGGAACCTAGTTACCTTGCCCTTTGGAGATGTTTTCTGGCATACATCACAGGACTGACAGTATCTTGTCACCTCTCCTTGGAGTCCAGGCCAGTAAAAGCTGGTTAAAATACGATCTAAGGTTTTCTTAGCACCGAGGTGCCCTCCTAAAATACTGTCATGAGCAATGCTCATCACCTTTTGCCTTAAAGATTCTGGAACAATAAGTTGTTTGAACAATTTGTTATTGCTTACCTTAGGTGACTGGAATAGTCGATATAGCAAGCCTTTCTCTACAGTAAACCAGGTTACAATACCATCTCCCATTACTTTCCTCTTACCAGAGATTGCATAATTTCGGTACACTCCTAGTGTTTTATCTTCTGCCTGAAGTTCCTTCATTTTGTTAACTGAAACCTCTACATCCACCCCTCCTGCAACATTCAATGCTTTCATACCTTGCTTGTTTTTTATAGCCTGGCCTCTGGTTACAACAGATTGAAGAACCTCACTACCTTCCTTTTGGTTTTTTCTCTTACACCATTGTTCATCCGGATCCAAATGATTTCTGGCACCTTCCAGGTTTCCTATAATTAAATCATACACAGGTTCTTTCATACAAAGAGCATTTACTTTCCCTGTATAGAAAGGTGTGTCAATATCAATTGAGGCCTCTTCTACTGTACGCACTGTACCAATCTATCAATACACATTTTTGAACATGACCTGTCAACTGATTATCTTTTACTAATTTACGTTTTACCACTACACCACTGCACCCTGTGTCTCTTAATACTGTAACAAAATGATCTCCAACATAACCCATAGAAATAGGCATTTTGTCACATACCTTGCATGCTCCTCCTATTACTGGTAGAACATGTCCACATGCCAATCTCACCTGACCATCAGTCACACAACAGTCCATCAAAATGCTCGTCACTAAACATGCTGACCCAATCTGAGATTGCTCTTGCATGGATACATCCTGGTACACTTTGTTTCTCTGACCTGTTTTCTTATGCTGCTGCAAAAGACTACCACCATTAGTATTTACAGAATTTGACTTACACTGATCCAGCTGACTCTGTAAAAATGCTGCTTTGTATGGATTCCTTGGGTCTACTGGATGTTTACCTGTCTGCTTTGGAAAGACAGTCTCGTGCTACATGTCCTGGTTATTTGCAATTGTAGCACTTTCTCTCACGTCTTCTCTGCAAAGGGTCTGTATACTGCATTTGCAATTGCCCATTGTGGCTGGCACCTCTGGAACTGTTTCCAATTAGAGAGAGTTTCTGAAAAGCCTGCGAGTCTTTAGTAAAAGAAGAGTAACCATGAGCTTCAATAAACTGATCAGCAAGATTAGACATTTCATCCACATTCTTGGGATGTCGTTCTTTGAGAAACATAGACAGAGGTTTACTACAACTGTTCATGAACTGCTCCCTCAAAAACAAATCCTTGAGACCTTCATAACTTCGCGTACCTCCAGACAAATTCAACCATTTTTCCACATAATTATCCAATCTAGCAAGAAATTGCGAGGGACTCTCACCTTGGTCTGGCTTACAGGAACGAAATTTCGAATGAAAACCCTCCTCAGTAAGCTGGAAACGCTTCAACAAAGCCTGCTTCAAACCATTATAATCCAAAGCCTCTGAAACCGGTAGGCGAGAATAAACCTCCAGAGCCTTACCTTGAAGAAGAGCACTAAGATTAATAGCCCACGAAGATGAATCCCATCTAGCATTGGATGCAAACCTCTGCAAATAAGAATCTATACAGTCTTTAGATTCATCAAATGAAGGTAGCTTAGGAAGCTTAGCCAGGGAATTAGAAAGCTCACTTGTAGTACTCGCAACCCCAACTCTCAACTCTCCTGCTTTCACTTTATGCAATTCTGTTTCCATTTTGATCTTTTCTAACTCAATTTCGCTTTCAATTTTTTTTTGCTTCTCTCTCAGCGGCTCTCTCATCTCTCTCAAATTGTTCTCTCTTTCTTCTCTCCACAAAGTCTAGCAATACCTGCCCCTGCAACCCCAATCTTTCTCCTAATTCTAAATACTCCATCATGAAAAATATATGTAAACCTAGAAAATGTGAACAACAAAATCTGGCAATATTACCTACAAAAGAATGCAAATACAAAAAGCATTAATTGTAAGCATCTTAAAAGTATAAAGTCAACAATCTACAGCATCAATTACCATACTGGAAACCTTAGTATGTCAGCGGAATTAACAATGATTGCGAACTGTTTCTTAAACATAAAATTGAAGTACAATGCACTGACACAAAATACTTGACTAACGAAAGGCCATCCCACCGCTGCCACCAAATGTCACAGTTGCACTGAACTGTGTTGGGTTCTTTAACCAACCAACCTACTACTTAAAGAGGATGACCTTCGTTAGCAAGTGATAACACAAGTAAAATCATAACAATTTATTTAACACTATGGTAATTAGGATCAATTTAACACAGAGGGTATGCAAATGACATAAACAGCTTTCATGCTACATCTAAGCAACACTGGCATATAGGTGCTGAATGACGAGCCCGTCTTGGCCCATCCACTAGAGCTGTGAGCTGTGATCCACTGCAGGTTGCATAAGTGGTGCCACGGACCCACAGGAATCGTAGACAACTTGCACTCAGAAGCTCGAACTGTGGTGTGTGTACTGCACCCAAAATGGTCACTGGAACAAAATACAGCACTCGCATAATCAGTCCATTCGTAGTGTTGGGTCCTCGTACGTTGAGAGATATATTAAGAAAATACCACACAGGTAACAGCAACAGTACCACACAGGTAACAATACCACACAGGTAACAGCAACAGTACCACACAGGTAACAACCACACAGGTAACGGAGTTTTCCCAAGTTCACGAAGCATGGGAGCACCCAAAATCACGTAGCGTTGGACAGAGAAAGACCCCGACCACTCAGTTCCAGTGTCGAAGACGTCTCAAGAACCTGGCTGCCTAATAAACACTTAACGAGCCCAGTAACCACCGACACGCTAGTTACAAACTTGAAATGTATTCAGCGGTATAATTGGAACATTATACAGTAATTATAATATTAAATGTGACAGGCCCACATAATAAGAAAAGTGATGGACTCCTAAGGAGGCAGGATGCAACCTGGAACCCCACACTATAAATACCACCCAGTCGAATTGGAGGAATGTGATAGACCCCCCCCAAAAATAATAATAATAATACACTAGTTTGAACCCAAAAAAATAATAATATTAATACACTAGTTTGAACAAAAATATTTTAAACACATTAACTTTCAGTAAGTTCCCTCAATTTTTCAATGAAACTATTCACACCAGACTTTCATTTTGTCTTGGCTATTAGTTTCTGGAAACAGCTACCTACATTTACTTACATTAACTTTTGAGATCATTTCTATTTTCATCTTTACAATGATTTTATAGCTGATGATTTCATCTAAAGTTTTCAAGTATTCCACAGACAGTAGTATTCTTCACAAAGAAAACTACAACCAAGACTCCATCAAACATTATTGTTTCTGGAGTGCACTCAATTTATTTATCTTCTTGTTCTTTTTCACCTAAAGCACAGTACTCTCCCTAACCCTCTGACTCCCAAGACTGATCCGGACACTTTCATCTGAATCACATTCACAGAGATCTTTTAGCTTTTCCTTCAGCATTTATAATTGGGAATTGAAGTGTCACCCATCCATTCAAGATGGCCTCATGAATTCTTTTCATCCCTACTGTATATGGGTATAAATGGCAGGGCTCCACTTGTGCAACTCTGTCATACCAGTATTATATCTCAAGGATTTCTCTCAAGTGATGGCAATGCAAGTTATTGCGAGTTTCTCCAGCTGGTATGCATAGGTTGGCCAACCCTGTGGATCATAAAGCAAAGCAGGTTACCATGTAAGCATTGATATGAAGTTTTTATAATAAAACTAATATTGTAATACTTGAACTCCTAAATTAGCCCTGGTCACTGACCAGCCCAAGCTATATTCCCACAAACTTACCCACAATTTGGGTAAATTTTTAACTGCCAGCATTACTAAGGTAAACACTGTCTACCGAATTACCTGTACTACCGTTGGCAACACCGGTGGCAGGACCGGCCGACAGACAGCTCCCCATCCAATTGCAACAATCACTAATCAATGAAGAGGGGAAGTGGGTGGGAGTCATTAAGGTGTTCAGGTAAGTATTACAATAATAGTTTTATTACGAAAACTTCATATTGCAATACATTCCCTTAACACCTGAATTAGCCCGATTAACAACATTTAAAAGGAGGTGGGCTCAATCTAATCCAGCCCGACCCATTCACTAGACATATGCAGGTAACTCAGTTCCACCCACGATGTATAATGTAATAACCTCTTTGCTCACTTTGTTATATGAGATTGCAAGCGGAGAGAGTACCTCAATGTCAGTCTTGTCTCTGTCCAGCAAACCTTCCATGTGGTATTCAATACCTTGCATGTATGGAGGGAAATTGAAGCCTCCCATGTGGCTGTCTAGCCTCTCATGTATGGAGGAGGAGTTGCCTGAGCAATTCCTTTGGGTTCTCTGCTGAATACTGCAGATGAAGAGTGCAATCGAAGGCTCGACGAAGTTGTCCAGTAATGCAATCTGCCTACCTACAATGTAGTGACACACAGGGACATGCAGAGAACTTTTTCAGGGCAGGTGCTCAAGTGAAAAAAATGGCAAAAATATAGAAATGAATGAGGCTAAATATATACCGGCTCAATATTCTTTCAAATTTATCTAAACTAGTCATTAATAATTCAAGAAAGAGATAAACATGACTGATATCAGGTACCAGTGGGCTAATGTTTTATATGAACATAAAATCTACAGTACTGACTACCAGTAGAACTAGGAAATTTAACAAAAGAAAAATTATAATTATTACTTTTACATAAATGACTGTAAGAAAATCAATCTGTATGATTTATAAGAGATCCCTTCTGTGTGCCATTTCTTTGAATATGCTGATAACTTCACTGTTGTTGATTGTGATATCCTTTTCAACTGCTAACAACAAAAGATCAGATAACCTCTCCTCACTGGACAGGCTGCGTAGCTTTGACTTCACCAGCTTGAGTTTGGAGAGGGTCCTTTCCACTGTTGCAGTTGTGACGGGTAGAGTGGCATAAATTGTTAAAGAGTTCAAGCATAAGTGGCAATATCTCCTGGACATTGTTTTCTTTCACCAGGTTGAGCATTGTAGCTGCAGTGTTCTGTGGCAGGCAAGGAAATGAGGAATAGAAGATCTTTAATTCCAACCGTAGCTTGTCTACTTCTTCTAACTCATAAAAGTGGCATAATTTTTGCAATGACTTGAATGCCTCTTCATTCACAGATTTTTTCACCATCCAGTTGGGTATTGTGGATTTAAAAATCGAAAACTAAATATCACGTGCAGCTCAAGAACTTAATTGAACACATTATGCAACAAATGAAATGAAACACAAGCTGTATGTGTCTCATTCAGATGGTTAATGGCCACCTACAATGAATCATACCGGTACCTGTACTTGTACCGTTTGGCGTTCCAGTCCACATTACTGTTCCTATTTTCTTCTCCAAATCTATTAATTTACTCGACTCTCTTGGTCCACTGTCTCTCTCCCTCTTTTGTTATTACACTTTTTATAGCTAAAAAGGAGTCAAAGCCTTAATGCAGAGGCAATACGAGTTAAAATAACTAGGAAAGCTTACCTGGCCTGTTGTCAGTCTAGCTCAGCTGAGTTTGCCTTGGCCCCAGTGTTACCAGACAGCGAGACATTATAGGTAGTCAGCTGATCTTTGGTGACCCAGTGTTGCCAAGATATAATACCCATTTCTACAAGCTCCTGTTTATTATTATAATTATTATTATTATTATTATTAAACCAAACAAAAACTTCTTTCAGTTTTCTTCTGACGATTGAAAAAGAAACCCACAAATTCAATTTGTAACTTGTTTACTTCTAAGTATTTACATTAAGTTTTACTCCACACTCGAGTACTTTCAGGCCATTCTGTGGCCCATTCTCAAGAGATGTTTGGGATGTTAGCCTGGGTCAAGGCCCAGCAGTCTTCTGGCCCAGAAGACTGCTGGGCCTTGACCCAGGCTAACATCCCAAACATCTCTTGAGAATGGGCCACAGAATGGCCTGAAAGTACTCGAGGGTGGAGTAAAACTTAATGTAAATACTTAGAAGTAAACAAGTTACAAATTGAATTTGTGGGTTTCTTTTTCAATTATTATTATTATTATTATTATTATTATTATATTATAATATAATAATAATAATAATAATAATAATAATAATAATAATAATATTATTATTATATTATTATTATTATTATTATTATTATTATTATCATTGACACATAGGCGGCGGGCCTATAATACATCCCTCTCAAAAGGGCACTTTTAATACAGTAGCAAAGGGGGCAGGTGCTTGGGCACCCCTAGTAG
The DNA here is from genome assembly GCF_015104395.2 of Macrobrachium nipponense. Classification (NCBI taxonomy): domain Eukaryota; kingdom Metazoa; phylum Arthropoda; class Malacostraca; order Decapoda; family Palaemonidae; genus Macrobrachium; species Macrobrachium nipponense. Next base: position 11,088,010 of record NC_061103.1, on the reverse strand, counting down.
CCCCCTCTGCACGTCCCTGGTGACACACACCCAATGAGGAACTTAGCTAATAGAACAAACCTATAAGGATCTATAATAAAACCCCACCCACCACCTTATAAATATATAGAATATATATTCTATATATCATATATATATATATATATATATATATATATATATATATATCTATATATATAGATATATATATTATATATATCTATATATATATATATATATATATATATATATATATATATATATATATATATATATATATATAAATGAATAACTTGATCACGAAGTATATAAAACGTGATGCTATGTATAAATAAAGGTTTTTTGCCACGAAGGAAAAAATGAAAAAGCGAGATAGCGAGTACTTTCGGTCCTGTTCGGACCCTTTACTGAGTAAAGGGTTCTCTGAATAGGACTGAAAGTACTCGGCTATCTCGCTTTTTCATTTTTTCCTTCGTGGCAAAAAACCTTTATTTATATATATAAATATATATATATATGTATATATATATATATATATATATATATATATATATAATATATATATATATAACCTTCACAGTGTCCCCCCGTAATTGCGGGAGATGGGTACCAGACACCCCCGTGAGTAGCTCAAACCAACGAATAATTTGAACTCCCCTCTAAAAGTGTTTATATCTGCATATCTTGAAAGTTCAAATACCAAATGTATACTTAAAGTATCATCCTACATCAAATATACCACTGAATTAGTATTATTGATATAATTTCAAAGTCATCTTAAACATTTGAGAGAGAGAGAGAGACAGAGAGAGAGAGAGAGAGGAAATAGAAAGACCAAATGTATACCTAATGTAACATCCTACATCATATTTATTTACCTTAAATTATTATTATATACTGTATTAATCTTTGAGATCATATTAATATAATTTCAAAGTTATCTTAAACATAAGTAGGTACCCTGAAAGATATATACGTACATACGTACTTCCATCACTTGCAGCCAAGAGAGAGAGAAAGGGTTACCATTATGACATATGTATCTTGTGTAGAGAGAGAGAGAGAGAGAGAGAGAGAGAGAGAGAGAGAGAGAGAGAGAGAGAGAGAGAGTTGTCCTTACAGTATCTAAAAGAGTGAAATGAAAAGATTATTGCATTTCTATAAAATACCCACATATGAATTTTCTAATTACAGTTATAGTATTATTATATTAATATTATTGGAAAATATTAATATACAACTTATTATTTACATACATGTACTATAAAAATTCTCTCATCTCAGAGAGAGAGAGAGAGAGAGAGAGAGAGAGAGAGAGAGAGAGAGAGAGAGAGATTGCACAAAAACCATTAAAATTGTTTACCATGATATGGCACTGCTCCCGCCCCCTCCCCTGTCACATTACTTGACATATTTGACAACTTCCTGAGTTCCGAGCTTCTCTGGAGTTGAGAAAAAGTAGGGAAATGGATACAAAGAAAGATGAAGGGAAGAATTTTCATTTGAAATTACAGTTATATTATTATTATTATTATTTAAAAATATCAATAAAACAGTACATCTACAATAAAAATTCTCTCATCTCAGTAAGAGAGAGGAATTATCCTTACTTAAGTGAAATGGAAAGGTTATTTTTTTTATTTCTTTAAAATACTACCAAACGAACTTTGTAGTTATATTATTATTATTAACTGAAAATATCAATAAACATATTACATACTATTACCATAAAAATTCTTTCATCTCAGTAAGAAAGAGAGAGAGAGAGAGAGAGAGAGAGAGAGAGAGAGAGAGAGAGAGAGACCTTACAGACCTTAAATCTTGTTCGGGTTGCCCCAGGTCCCTCAGTGTGAGGCACCTCTAATGTCTACCAGAGAGTTGCTAGTGCATCTTCTGGTATATTTTGCATCTTCCAATCTTGGATGGTCTGGGATGCAGCTTAGATATTTGTCGAGGTTATTCTTAAACACATCTATGCTCATTCCTGATATATTCCTCAGATGAGCTGGCAACGCATTGAATAGACGCTGCATTGTCGATGCTGGTGCGTAGTGGATTAATGTTCTGTGTGCTTTCCTTATTTTTCCTGGTATGGTTTTGGGCACTATTAATCTACCTCTGCTTGCTCTTTCTGATATTTTTAGCTCCATGATGTTTTTGGCAATTTCTTCTATCTGTTTCCATGCCTGAATTATCATGTAGCGTTTTCTTCTCCTTTCTAGACTATATAATTTTAAGGATTGTCGTTTTTCCCAGTAGTCAAGATCCTTAACTTCTTCTATTCTAGCTGTAAAGGACCTTTGTATACTCTCTATTTGTGCAATATCCTTTTGATAGTGTGGGTACCATATCATATTGCAATATTCAAGTGGACTGCAAACATATGTTTTATAAAGCATAATCATGTGTTCAGCTTTTCTTGTTTTGAAGTACTGTAACAACATTCCCATTTTTGCTTTACATTTTGCCAATAGAATTGCTATTTGATCATTGCATAACATGTTTCTAATCAACATCACACCAAGGTCTTTAACTGCTTCCTTATTTGTGATTGTCTCATTATTAGGTCCCCTATATGCATATAGCTTTCCTTCTCTGTCTCCATAATTTATTGATTCAAATTTATCAGAGTTAAATACCATCCTATTTACCTCTGCCCATTCATATACTTTGTTAAGGTCTCTTTGTAGCGTGTTCCTATCTTCATCACAAGTAATTTCTCTACTTATTCTTGTGTCATCGGCTAAACTACTCACTACCGAGTCCTTAACATTACTGTCTATGTCTGCAATCATAATAACAAGCAGTAATGCAGCTAACACCTTACCTTGTGGCACACTGGATATTACCTTAGTTTCATCCGATTTCTCATCGTTTGCAATAACTATCTTGTTTTCTGTTGTGTAAAAATTCTTTTAACCATCTTTCTACTTTATCCATTATATTAGGTTTTCTAATTTTCTTCGCTAATATATTATGATCTACCTTGTCAAAAGTTTTTGCAAAGTCTAGATAAACCACATCTGTTTCATTTCCGCTTTTCATATTTTTGTATATGTTCTCACGGTGGACTAACAGTAGGGTTTGTGTACTTTTTCCGGGTACAAAACCATGTTGTCCTATATTTAAACAATTATTTTTTATTAAATGTTTCATAATATTTTTCTTCATTACCCTTTCATACACTTTCATATGTGATGTTAAGACTCACAGGCCTATAATTACTTGCCTCTAGTCTTGATCCACTTTTGAAAGTAGGGCTAATATATGCTAATTTGGGCTCATCATAAATCTTGCCTGTATCTACACTTTGTCTTAATAATATTGCAAGTGGCTTTGCGATAAAGTGAACTACTTTCTTTAACAAAATAGCAGGGATACCATCCGGGCCTGCTGCAGCTCCATTTTTAATTTCATTAATAGCGTGCACAATATCCTCTTCATTAATATCTATGTCTGCTAAATATTCACTATTTTCGTCCCTTACTTCTATATCATTATCTTCATTATCAATTCTAGGGGTGAATTCTCTCTTATAATGTTCTGCCAATATGTTGCATATTTCCTTTTTTTCATTCGTTAATCTTCCTTCAATTCTTAGAGGGCCTATTTCTATTCTTCTTTTATTCATCTTTTTCGCATACAAGTACAATAGTTTGGGGTTTTGCTTGATATTTACTAGGGTTTTTTTTTTCCAAGTCCCGTTTTTCATTTTCTTTTGATTGTATAATCTTTTGTTCTGCATTTTCTATCTTACTTTTTAGTTCGATCACTTTCCATGCATTTTTTTCTTTTGCAAGACCTTTTTTCCACTTTCTGATTTTCTGGAACAAGATCCTTCTCTCTTTTGGTATGCATGGCTGATGTTTACTTTTCTTTTTCGATATATATTTATCCACTATTTTCTCTATTTTATATAATATCTCCGTATTTACCTTTATATCATCACTTACGAAAATGTTATCCCAATCTTTGTTTAATTTTTCATTTATTTCTGACCATTTTATATTTTTACTGTAGAAGTTGTATTTTCCATATCCTTCCCACCTTTTCATTTCTTGCTTATCTCTGTTTTCACTTGCTTTGGAATGGACTGTTAATTCTATGACATTATGGTCTGAAATACTCGTATTATAAACTATTATTTTTTTAACATAGTTCACCTCGTTCACAAATACTAGGTCTAAAGTATTTTCCTTTCTTGTTGGCAGGTGATTTATTTGTTGAATGTTGTATTCTAGTAGCATATCTAATAGCTTTTCGAATTGCCTCTTATCTTCTGCACTACTACTAGTCTTTTTTCATATGTATAAATACAACCACAATCTCCTATTCTTTCTTTCCAGTCTACGAAAGGAAAGTTAAAGTCTCTGGATAGAATAGTCCAGTCCTTGCGATTTCTACATATATCATCCAATTTATCTATTATTGTGTCAAACTCTTTAGTATTAGGGGGTCTATATATTACTATGTTCATTAATTTTTTAGATTCAAATTCTACCGCTATTAGTTCACATTCTGAGTTACTATATTTCTCATATATTTTTCCTTGTTTTTTGTCTTTCCCATATATCGCGGTTCCCCTTGATTCCTATTTTTTTCTATCTGATCTATAAGTTTGGAACCCTTTTATTTAATCGTCATTACCAGTGTCTTGGGAATACCAGGTTTCACTTATATTCATTATATCTATTTTCTTTTCAATTTGGGTTAGTTCTTCTAAGTACCCTATTTTTCTTTTTGAGTTACTCGTAACTAAACCCTGCGCATTAATCACTATGATGGTTTGCGTGTTATCTCCTTCATTTAATATAGGTAATAATAAGGATTTTCCCACGTCTCCTTCCTGTTCTGGTAAGTTCTTTTCTTCATTTCCAGAAATTCTTACATTAAAAAATCCAACTTTCCCATAATATTTGATCTTCCTTCATCATAATTATTCATTTTGTGTCTGTATCTGCAATTTTCTCCGTATCTGCAATATCCCCTAGCATCGTACATACAGTATTTATCTCTTGAGCTGTAGACTCTTGGAGCTGATGCTTGGAAATTCTTTGCTGACACTATATCGCGGTGATGGCTTGCTTTTTTCCTTCACCTCATATTCTTTGTTCCTCTCTCTATTTGTTTCTTTCTTATTTTGGATTTTATTATTTAATTGATTTTGATTCATGGCTATAGGGTGCATATATTTAAATTTTTTTGTCGAACTTACATCCTTTTCATTCTTTTAGGTTTTTGCATATTTTTGGATGCAGATCTCTGCAATCATCCTCATAGCCGTCTAGGTATGCACATTTACCATAGATTTCATAGTTGTGACATACCTTGGGATGAGAGAGAGAGAGAGAGAGAGAGAGAGAGAGAATTATCTCTCTGTTCTAATGGTTCCAGCCAAAACGTGGGAGAGAGTTACCACTGACATACATATTCTGTGTGGCAAAAGAGAAAGAGGGAGTTATCCTTATTTAAAAGAGTGAAATGGATAGATTATTGTATTTCTTAAATACTATCTCATATGAATTTTGTAATTACAGTTATATTTTTATCATTATTTGAAAGTATTAATAAACATATACATACATGTAGGCATAAAAATTTTCTCATCTCAGTGAGAGAGAGAGAGAGAGAGAGAGAGAGAGAGAGAGAGAGAGAGAGAGAGAGAGATGAAATTACAAGACCATTTAGCGGCAACACAACAACTGTATTTGACAGCTTTAGTACCTGGAGTTAGAAAGAGACGACTGTGATTTCCTTCATTCTTACATAATTTTTCAATTTATAAACTAAAATCTTACTAACTCACTATAGTATTTTCTTTAATGAATTGATATTGCTGTTCACATTAATATTAATATTTGAAAATTAGTAAATCATTTTTGTATCATAACATATTTAGTCATGAAAATAATATCAAAGTACTAATCAGTGATTATTTATCGTTAAAAACCCCGCGAATAGGCGAATTTCCCGCAAATAATGGGTAGATATGGTCCAGAGAGATATCCGCAAATCCGGAGGAGGCAAATACAGGGGGTCCACTGTATACTTCCAATGAGAGAAAGAATTATTGAACTAACGAATTGCTGCCACAAAATGGCCCAGCAAAACCAAAGGCTCAAAACTCGAAGAACTCAATAGACTTAAGACTGCCACTAAATACAACGAAGGGGCCCAGCGGGATAACCGGACGCTCAATCCTGAAAGACACTTAGTAGATCATGCAAAATTCAGTTATTAGACAACTCCGGAAGGTGGAACCTGAATGTACGACAACTTTTTTGGATTTTCTGAGGAATAGGAGGAAATCTGCCACTTTTGCAATGGTAGGACAAGAAATACTGTGTCCTTCCTTCCTAAACCAGTTATGATTCGTGGTCCATCTCACCTGGCATAATCTTCTGGTTGATTTCCTTAAGCAAAAAGATAGCTGTCGAGCCACAGGATAGTCTTCATGCAGCTAGCTTCAGCACACAGAGATTCCAATGATAATAATGAAAATGTGGTTGTTTGAGAAGATCCTTCCTTTCTGGTAGGATCACAGGGGACCCCACCAACATCTCTACCAGATCCAGGAAATAGGTCTCTGGGGCCAAAAAGGAGCTATGAGAGTCATCTGCGTGCTCGTACTGTTCCTTAGCTTTATGAGGACTTGATGAATCAACCCGAAGGGGGGGAAGCATACACCTGATTGTTGTCCCATGAATGGAGCATTGCATCTGTCCCACAGGAAATGGGATTTGCTACCGGAGAGAAGTAAACCAGTAGAAAGAAATTTAACCTTATGACAAACAGGTCTACAGTAGTTGGCCATTGCTTAGTAAAAGATGGACTTCTCAGGCTAAGGTCCACTCGCCCCCGAGAACGTCTTGAGACCGGCTCAGTGCATCTACTAATACAATGAGCTTCCCCGCAATGAACTGGGGAAGGAGAGAAACTCTGCGTTTCTCGCACCAGCAAAGCATCCTCTGTGCTACGAGATTCAAAGTTAATGATTTTGTTCCTCCTTCTTTTCTGAGGTTTGCTAAGGCCGTAATGTTGTCTGAAAAGAGGGCTACTATTTGCCCTTCGACTGTCTGGGCGAACCTCTAGTGCCTCCTCTATTGCTCTCAACTGGTGGAAATTGATAGATTCCTCCCGATCCGGATCCCTCCAAAGGCCCTTGGCCCGAGTTTCCTCTAGGGTTGCTCCCCAACCCTGATCTGAGGCATCTGTATACAGATGAGCATCTGGAATCGGGAGGACTAGACTTACGCTAGTGGTCAGATGTTGTTCGTCTGATCACCACCGAAGATCCTCTAGGCAGGAACCATCGCAGACTTCCACTGTGCTCATCACAAAAGTCTTAGCGATTCCTGAGACATGCCTGCAGAGAGCACTTCCGAAGATGAGACCCCGGAACCAGAAGGGAAAGGGATGACAATCTTCCCAACAAGTTCTTCCACTCGCTCACTGGTTGAGCTCTTTGCAACATAAAACTTTCCAGCTGACTCAGGATGGCAAGAACTCATTCTTGCATTGGGAAAGCCCTCAAACGACGTGTCTGAATCCTCATGCCCAAGTAAGTCTTCTCTTGGGAGGAGGAAAGAGGACTCTCCTTCAAATTAATCCGGATTCCCAAGGTCTAGCAAAGATTTAGCAGAAATTCTCTCGCTCTTAATGCTTCTTCCTTGGAGAAGCCAATCGTCAAGATACCTCCTCACTCTGTCCTCGACCATGCATTATAGCAGAAACTGGAGAAATTACCCTCATAAACACCTGAGGTGCTGTGGTTAGACCGAAGCAGAGGACTTTGAACTGAAAAGGTCCGGATGGACCTGAGAACTGAAGGAACTTCCAAGATTCCTGATAAACAGGAATCTGGAGATAGACGTCCTTAAGGTCCACCAGAATCATCCATTCGTCTCTTTGGACTGATCTCAGTACTGCTTGGGAGGTTTCAATATGGAATTTGGTAGAAACTACCAGACAGTCGAGACCTGAGAGGTCTATAATGGGTTTCCAAAAACCTCCCGCCTTGGTGTTCACAAAAATCTGGCTGTAGAAACCCAGCGAAGGGGGAGCGGGCTCTATAGCTCCCTTCTCTAACAATGACCGAATCTCCGAGGCCAAAGCTATTCCCCTGATGGGGAAATAACTGGGAAGATGAACCGGAGAATTGGACAGAGGAGGAACAGAGAGTAAATTGATCTTGTACCTCCACTACCCAACTCTCCGAGCCCCACTCCTGCCAGATGTTCGCGAAGTGGGCCAGACAACCTCCCACCGGTATAAACGTGGGTAACATCTACTTCTGAAAACCCTTCTTTGATGACGAAGGTTTAGAAGTACTGCAGGTGCACTTTTGGTGGAAAAGTGCACTTTCTTTGGTGACTTAACAGACCGGGAACCGGGGTGCTTAACTGTGGAGGGAATACGGGAACCTTTCGGAGACCTTGTTCCTTGAGCTGCTACCCAGATCAATGCCTGCCAGGAATCAACTGCAGACGTAGACGATACAAAACTCACCATGGCCAAAATGTCTTCTTTAACCCTCTCGTGATCTAATGAAACGTAGCGCATCAATACATTTTTTTCCGTAAATGCACAGATGACATGCCGGGCGTGTCATATGCAAGTTATTTTCGGGAAAAATTCACGAAAAAAACACATCAATCATAGAAAACGTAGTTGACGCCATAGGGTCGACAGATGATGAATCTCGAAGAAAATGCAAACCAGTCACTAGCTTACTTAGCTATGATACAAAATGTCAATGTGAGTAGGTTGGAAAATTGAAATTTGCACTCTGTAAAAATGAGCATTTCTTTAATCAATTACGGCTCATTAGCAAACACATTTATAGCAAAATTATTGCTTCCACGTGAAAGGTCAAACATTTCTACACAATTTAGGTATAAAACAAACTCCCCAAACCTAATTATTATATTTTTCATGATTATTTCCAAAAAACATCTATGATTTTTCTTAAAAATTTCACGTTCATCACATTTTATTTCTAAGCCTTGTAAAGATGTTCTGATTGCTTTAGGAAATAATTCAATCATTTGCTGACATAATAACACTAACCAGAAGCATATGTCAGTTATAGTTCAGACGTACTGAATTTTACCAAAAAACTTTTCCATGTGCGTTCTTTTCGGCCCAGGGGAAAAGTCGTGTACCTTACACCTTTATATTTTCGGCATGTGTGGAAGAGGGTTAAAAAGACTGTCACAGAGCGCAAGAGGCGCCCTCGACAGAACCCTCTTGTGAATATCCGGAAAGTAGGGTGGAAGGTGGCCCAAGAGCAAATCTCTCCTCTTCTTATCTATGAGGGTTGTGCAAGCCCCAGAAATGTTTGCTTGGTACGCCAAACCCATGGAAACAGACATGATCAGATTGTCAAAAAGCACTGGGTCAGAGAGGACGAAACCATCCCTAAGATTCTGAATCCCCGGTACGAAATAGAGCGTAGTCGATCCCCGTCCCCTCGAGTGTTTCACACCCTTGAAGAGGTCACGAAGTTCGCTCACGCTCTCGCCGCTGCTAGGTTTAGCAGAAAGATGGTCTTGACAGTCAGATCCCTGTCTGAAAACTCTCAGGGAGGCTCGTAGTTTAGCAAGTCAAACTCCTAAGACAAGAGTCACATCCCACTCAGGGGACCTGAGCGAGCAACACCTCTTGAAGCTCCTCATCGAAGGGACTTCTCCATTGGAGAGGAGACCTCCAATCCTTGCGGTTTCAGGACCAAGGCCAGTGCCGGCCTGCCACCCTTAACCATCAAGACAGAGATGAGCCTCCCGACGAAGAGAGATAGGCAATCCATGATCTGTAAAGAGTGGCTTTGCGCAGAGAGCGACGAGCTTGTCCCACAAGTGTTGGGATGCTCCCTCTGCAGCTGCTTATGGGTCCAGCACGACAGAGGAGAATCATGGGAGTTTTCTGTCGTGCACCTGCACTGTCAACCGATGCAATGGGAGGGTACAATAGGTGGCCCCTGTCGTGTTCACGCATGCCATCACCTTAAGATTCAGGACACTGATTAGAAGGTGCTTGTGGTGTCAATCCCACACTCCTGTTGTCAGTACCTACAGGTGAGTGCCTCTCCCCTCCTTTGATGCATTTCAGGACAGAGACATGTCTGGAGGGAGAGTGTGAAGTACCTCTATTACGAGTTTCCTGTCGTCCCGTCACTAGGCTAACTCCTTCCTCCCTTCCACTGAGAGGTATGAGGAAGGATCGCAGATTCTGGGTTTGTGCACTACACCCCCTCAGTCTCTATGCAGAGACCGAAGGAGAACTCCCGTAAGGGACTACTTCTCAGGGACGACAGGAGATTGATCATGACTTGCCCAAGCCGAGCTAGATGTTCCTGTCGAGACAGAAAACAGATGAGCTGCCCTCCTGAACTTGCTGATCCATCTATCAGCCCGTCCGGGTACTTTATCCTCTGCTTGGGGAAGAGATCTTTACCATGATCCTCAGATCGTGACCGTGTCGAGAGAAAAACAATCTCTACCCTTAGTAACTGGGAGTAATGACTTGCCAGTACTAACCCCTTGTCGAGATACCTCCAGAGATGGATCCCGACCGAGTGGGCCCAAGCTGATACCGGTGTGGACACTCACATGAACACCTTAAGGGCGGTTGAGAATCCAAAGCCAATTGCTCTGAACTGGAACCCCGTGCCCTCGAGGATAAGGCGAGGTACTTCCTGTAGGACCGATGGATGGGTATCCGAGAATAATCCTTCAGGTCCACTGAAAGCATGAAATTGTTCTCCCAATGTAGGCGAGCACGAAGCCTGCTGCCTCCATCGTGGCCCGAGTCTGTTGAGTGAATTGGCTCAAGGGAGAGAGATACCACCGATCTCAAGCCTCTCGTAGCCTTTTCCCTCAGGCAGAGGCAGCTGTAGAAACTCGATGAAGGCTCTCGAACAATTATCACAGCCTTCTTGCTCAGCATGGTTGGCATTCTGTGTTCCCCTCCCGGACCAAGAGAAGAAGGTTGGGGCCCTCCTTGTCCCCCCTTCGACGAAAAGCGGTCTTAGGGGCCGGAGGACTAGCTAGCCTGACTTCGAGGCATAGCTGCAGTTGCGCAAGACAGTTTGTATGTGTTGGCAACTGCCTGGAAGACGAGACAGTTGTTTCTTTATTCCTCCGCTTGTCCACCATATCTGAGGAGAGAGAGGAGGGACACAGTTACAGTCCATCTTCAGAAGGAATGCCGACTCTATACCAGCCACCCTGGTTATAGAAGTCCGGACAGCGTCCTTCTTTTAAAGAACCAGGTTGGCAACCAAGTCTCCTGAAGGCCCAGCCTTCCAAGTGAACTATCGGTTCTGAAGAAGCTGCAGCCTTGGGTACTGTGCTGGACCCCGTTAGTTGGCAGAGGATGCTCCGAGGACGTAAGAAGTGCCACTGACGAGGCAGAGGAGAAGGAAGCAAACTTGTTCGATTGTTGGACCTGCACGAATTCTCCTGTCCTGCGACAAGTTTCTTCGCCGGTCCAACACACTTTGGATAAGAATGACCAGGATCACTCCCTGTAAAGGGCAATCAGCTGTAGTAACCATTGATCCTTCCCCGAAGTCAATGTGCTGACAAATCAGTGCCGTGACCTCTGCAAGGAACCCCTGCATCTCTGCAATCACCAAGTCCAGGGAAGAAGGACCATCAAGTCCTTCCTGGGCAATTCCTTCCCTAGCTCCTCCTCCTTCCAAAGGAAGAGCTTCGTCAGACTTTCCCCGTGATCTCCCCCGAACCACTCGAGCATATGCCCACTCAGGTGCCAAGACCGTCCCGGGCTCCTCTGCTCTCGTGGCCGAACTGTGGAGAGTGCAATCTCCATGGTTCCCCTTGGTCTCCTCATTCCTCTTGGTGGATGGTGAGGAAATTGAAGAGCCAGTTGAGATCTGACTCTCCCGCTCGGTCTGTTAACAAAACTAACAGCTGGTGCAGGTTGCGAGCGGTCACCAAACAGCGGTGATGATTGGCTTGCAGATCTAGGAAAGTGTTTTCCCAACGGGTCATGCTACATGACCGTCGATTGGGTGCAGAAGAGCGTCTAATGAAGTGACAAGAACGGGCACCATCCTCACAACGCGTCAGTCTCAGAAGAACCCAAAGCTATTCCAAAAGACCTACCGGGGAACCTACTACTGGTCTCCCATGTGTAGGTACTTCCGGACCATCACGTCGGCAAGGTGGAAGTCACCTGAGCAACTCTCACCTTCCCTCCGTACCGTGCTTCAGACATGACAGTGTACGTATTGTACCGTCACATCAGCCCTGGGATCAGAGCGAACGCTAAACGAGTGATCATCTGCAAGGCGGAGGTTACCTGAGCCACTCTCACTTTCCTTCCGCACCGTGCCCAAGACGTAATAGCGAGCAGACTCAGTGTCACCGACTCTAGCTGTACGCTCACCTGCAGGCGAGCGCACACTCGGAGAAGCTTGCTAACGAGCACCCGAGATGGTCCCAATACCAGAGGCAAACCTCCAGAACCAGGAGCAGAAGTACCAGTAGTAGCGAGAAGTCAGCCCCCGGTAGCCAAGCGATCGCTGTATGAGCAATCATCAGCAAGGCAGGAGTCACCTGAGCAACTCTCACCTTCCTTCTGCACCGTGCTCGAGAAGGGACAATGAGTGAACTCAAATGTCACTGACTCTAAGCTGCACGCTCAGAGACGCCCGCGAACGAGCATCCGAGACAGTCCCGGTCCCAGAGGCGAACCTCCAGAACCAGGGGCAGAAGTACCAGTGGCGGCGAGAAGTCAGCCCCCCTAGGAGCCGAATGATCACTGTATGAGCAATCATGGGCAAGGCGGGAGTCACCTGAGCAACTTTCACTTCCTTCCTCACAGTGCTCGAGAAGGGAAAGTGAGCGAACTCAGCGTCACTGACTCCAGCTGCGAGCTCAAATTTCGGGCGAGCGCACACTCGGAGAACTCGCGAACGAGCACCAGAGCCGGACCTGGTCCTAGAGGCAGGCCTCTAGGACTAGGAGCAGAAGAACCAGCAATAGCTAGTACCTCTGCGGTCCCAAGCCTGCACGCCCCTGGGGGTGGCGAGGCGGTTCCCATTCCCGAGGGAACAGGAGGACCAGTGGAAGGCCTACCTGTCTCACCAGGTATGATGAGACAGGCCCTTAGAAGTCTCAAAAAAAAAAAAAAAAAAAAAAAAAAAAAAAAAAAAAAAAAAAAAAAAAAAAAATCTGGGGGAGGGGGGAGAGACCATCTTCTTCTTCCTCAGCAGGGGAGCCTTAGAAGTTGAAGTGTAGAAGGTGGCAAGGATGACGACGATGGGAGAAGGAGAGAAAGACTATAATTTCTTTCGCTTCTCCTCAACCTCTTCTTCATCAGCTTCGTCATCGTGTCAGATATCTCTACCGTCCAGGGCGTCTTCAGGTGGAGGGCATCTTCGGGTATTCACCACCAGCTGGGGGAGTGAGGACGACATAGCCTGGAGGAGGAGGCAGAAATTTCCACCTCCAAAGTATGTGGCACTGATAACACCACAGCAGAGGGAGTCATAGACTTCAAATGCTGGGTGTACACCGAAATGGTGGTGCCACATACACATGGTTCAGGGGGCCCTGGAGGAAGGAGTGCCAGGTAAGCCCAAATCCACCCCACCTGCCTGTTCCTGACGGCGAGGTCAGACACACCTGAGGGAGCAAAAGACATATCAGTAAGGGAAAAACACAATTCTTGAAAAGGAAATTGTATTTTCCCCAACTCCATACACCTGAGTTCTATGTAAGGAATTATTACCCAAATTACAGGATCGAGGGTTTCCACAACGTGTAGGAACAACTCTCATTTTCACATAAATATTGGGTAATCACATCTGGCCCCTCCTCCTCTATGCGTGACGAATCAATGAAGAAGCAGGAGCAGGCAATTACCCGGAAAGAAAATAATAACTTACCACACTCACTTTTGGTACTTAGCGCATGATAAGTGAGGCTTTAAGTTCACTTTCGAGAGGAAATTCCGCAATTCCCACCTCCCATTTCATGTGCAAATGGAGGGCAAAAGGCACATATAAATTTTGGGTTTGCAACATAATACAGCAAACACAAATTTCACAAACCAGACTAACAAAACAAAAAAGAAAGATCTCACAATTTCTCATGACAGAGGTGGGCAGAGAGTGAACATCTGCACATGATGGTGGGCGAAAGTAAAGTGGAATGTTTACGTCCAGTTGGGTGGGACTCCCGACTATCGGACAAGCAGTTACTGCCTAACTACCTTGTTATTAGAGTCTTGCGACCAAGTTCCAGCTGGCGCTGAAAGTAACTCCTTACATAAAGGACCGATGGTTTGTATAATGTGTAGGAACAGCTAAACTTTGAGGAGAAAATAAATTAGAAGATGGGAAAAATTATCAACATCAAATTTTTTTATTAACTCATGATCCAGGTAAAACTATTTCTAATCCATTAAACACTGTAGTATACAAACAGAGTTTGTTGAACTGATAGTGATGCCAAAGATTCTGCATGACTATGGTAATTTGTTAGGCAGTGTTTATAAAGATGAGATTTAGGCAGCAGCAGCAGTCATCAACAAAAGTAAGATGTATTACCGTAAAATCAATAATCTTTGTCTTGACTGAAAACATTCTGGACTGCCAGTACTTTTGGTCCTTATTTTGTTCAAATGCATAACATATCAAGTAGGAAAACCAAAGGTATATATTTTTGCTGGCACAATTATAAAATAGTGTTCAATTGTGTTATCCATTTGACTGGTTAATGGAACAGTTGGCTCAAGTTGAGCCAGGTATGTATAAGTGCCAAGCTTACACCAATACTTCTGAAATTTCTCTAACTGGTTGCCAATTTCTCAGGAGCAAGTGGTTTCAGCCACTGATAAGGTACTACTCATAATACTTTCAAACTGCAGTCTTGGATAAACCCTTTTGTAGAATGTCTAGCTTAGCTTATCCCATTTTCTTCTTGTTACTAGCCTAAAAGGCTAAGCCCCTGAGATAAACATGAAAAATTGTGACCAGAATAGCAGCTTTCTTAAATAAAACACAAAAATAAAGGTAACTGTAAAGGAAATATGAGCAGAAATGCCTGCCATAAAGGTTGTTTACACTCCCAACAGAACTCACAAACATTACATTTTTTGGTGTTACAATGAGCTGACATGTTGACCTGACTGCCGTTCAGCAAAAAAGGTGACACTTCCTTCAGGAAGCTGATGCTCTTACCTTGCCACTACTGATGTTAGTGAGGTTGCAGTCTTGCTCTGGAAGTCACGCAGAGAGAGAGAGAGAGAGAGAGAGAGAGAGAGAGAGAGAGAGAGAGAGAGAGAGAGAGTGTTCAAATAAAAAAAAACTTATACACAGAAACATTTATTTTCATAAAAACTCAATTCCGCTGAAACATATCACATGACCCACTAATATAAACAGCGTAATAAAAAATAGCTTGACCCTGCCACAGCAAAAATCTAAAATATGTATTCCAGCAGATTACTCTCGAGATAAAACTCTCGAGAAATTAAAGAAAATTTACAATTCCATATAAATAACTGCAACCAGATTAAATTCTTGAAGTCCATTAAAAACTTCTCTTTGGCTGTTTGATATATTTCCTTGAAAAACTATAAAATTTATTTAGTGATCATTCTGATGGAGCATAGCTGGAGTCTTCAGCGTCGTCATCCTCATCTTCATCCTCTTCATCATTTTCTTGAAGCCAAGCATTTAATGAAGCACTTTGGGGATCAGAAGAATTTCCATCATCGCTATTTAATTCGAAAAGAACTGAAGATTCGCTTTCAAAACCGTCATTTGATGACAAACTATAATTGGAGGAACTGCTTGATCGTGCATCTGCATCTTCATTATCATTTTGGCTACCATCTGCAATGAAACAGGGATAAAAATAAATCTGTATACTCACTATGTTGCAAGAGCAATAACTAACTAATGCACCTTCATGTTGGAATAGAGAAAGAGAGAGAGAGAGAGAGAGAGAGAGACCAGACCAATAACTAACTTATGCACCTTCATGTTGGAATAGAGAGAGAGAGAGAGAATATAATTTATTCACAACTGTAACCGAAGTTACAACTGGCGCCATCGAGACAACACCAGTACTTTAGAAGTATGATCATTGCCATCCTAAAAGTTGAAAATTAATCAAGAAAAGTCATCTATAGAATAGGAGACATTCTCTATATACTCACATTACAGCTAGGCTAATTTTTTTACTATTTTCTTGTAGCTTGTACAAATATATATTTTGGGTTAATAATCTGAGTTCATGTCCAGTAGTAATTAATAAGTACACTATTTCTTGAACATTTCTTGGATACTTCTTACCCACCCTGGTTACCACCTAAATGAAGGGTCTTTACTAAATTCTAATCCAGTATTTACTCCAGTTGCCCTTTTCCCATTTTTACCAACACTAAAGGAAATTTATTCATGTTTTCTAGGCAATTATCGAGCCAGTCAAACTACCAAATTCACCAGTTGCATAAACTTCATTCATTTCTCTTGACTACATTCAGCACTTTCATTTCCTCGGGCCATATATTACCTAGATATCTAACTTATAATCATTAATACATCTACAACAATGCAGTTCTTCTAGAGGTATTTTGCTGATTTTATTACACTTTCTTTAGTACCCAAGACAAAGATCAGTCTAACCATGGCTTTATAAATAAATGATTATCATCAAGTTGCAACTCAAGTTGGAATAGCAGAATGCTACTAGCCTACGACCTCCTACAGGAAAAGTAGACCAGCATACAAGAAAAAATACAGGAGGATAACTACACCACGAGGAATAACAAACTCAGTAAAATGCATTTTGGAAACCATGAGGGTGATAAGCCAGAGGGCAGCCATCCAGCAACCACTCCTCTTACTCACAAAAATATTTGCAAAAATTAAACAGCAAAACTATATTTATAATAATGGTGACTTAAATAAAGGTTGTTTTGCTTGTTGTATCCAATTCCAGTATTACTATTATCATATTTTTACTGTATTACAGAATATAAACATTGTCATGTACATCATTTGCTTTTGACCTTATATTACACGTAGGTTAATAATATTTACAGTGGTAATTGATCTAATATGTATGTATTGTCTGGTAAAATTTCAGAAATCTGCATTAAAAATGTTCCTCTACATAGTCAAAAAAGGGTTTTCCCAGAGACCTTCAAAAGTCACCTGAATGTTTACAATAAATGGGAGATAACACATACATATAAAGCTACAACTGCCACAATGCTATCACATGTTTTCTAACACTAGACATATACACCTAAACAAAAAACACGTAGTCGTCTCCATCGATTTCTGTCCTGTGCATCGTTCTCGTTAATACCTTTCCATAACATATCTTCCCCTACACAATCACGCCATGTCTTTCTTGGTCTTCCCTTCTTCCTTCTACCTCACACTCCCATTTCCATCGTACGTCTTCCAACATGATTTTCCTCTCTTTGTAACAGGTGTCCATACCATCGAAGCCTTCCCTCCTGTATTTTCTTTGATATTTTAACTACCTTTGTCAATCCTCTTATATACTCATTTCTAATCCTATCTTCCCTTGTTACTCCCGACATCCATCTCAACATTCTCATTTCTGCTACATCCATCTTCTTCTCCTCTGTTTTCCTAATACTTGCTTTTTCTGTTTCATATAACATTGCTGGTCTGACCACCGTCCTATGAAACTTTCCTTTCAATTTCAGAGGAACCTTCTTGTCACAGAGGACCCTGATGCAGACCTCCAGTTATTCCATCCTGCCTGAATTTGATGTCTCACCTTTGCCCATGCTTCCACTATCCTTTAATATGGAGCCCAAGTACTTGAATTTCTGTACTCTCATTATTTCTTCCCCACCCAATCTTATGCTATTTCCACCATCCTCAGTAATACTGGAACACATATATCTGGTTTTTTATCTGCTTATTCTCATTCCTCTCTCCTCAAGTGCTGCTCTCCACCTCTCCAACTCCTCCCTCCCCTCTGAACACAACACAATGTCATCTGCATATAATATGCACCATGGCACTGCTTCTCTAACATCCTTGGTCATTACCTCCATCACAGTGTTGAAGATGAATGGGCTAAGTGCCGACGCCTGGTGTAATCCAACTCCTATCTCAAATCCATGTCTCTAAAACACTGCTTCTCACTCTAGTATACACATTCCTGTACATCTGAATAATTCTGACATACTTTTCCAGCACCATCTTCTCCCTAAAACATCTCCATATTTCTTGCCTTGGCACTCTGTCATAGACCTTTTCAACGTCTATGAATACCAGATGCAGGTCTCGTTTTTCTTTGAATTTCTCCATCAGCTGCCTTATGCAAAATATTCCATCCGTTGTGCTGCTTCCCTTCATAAATCCTAACTGTTCCTTCCCTATTCTCACTTCCTCTCTCAACCTGCCATCTATTATTCTTTCCAAAATCTTCAACGTGTGAGACATTAGTTTGATACCTCCATAACTACTGCGTTCCTGGACATCCCCTTTACCTTTGAATATAGGTATCAATATGCTTTCCCACCATTCTTCTGGTATCTTTTCTTGTTCAAATATTTTTACAATCAGATCATACAAGATGTCTACCCTTCCTCTACTAAGGCTTTCCAAACTTCGACTGGGATTAAGTCAGGTCCTGTTGCCTTCCCATTCCTCATTCTTTTTAAGGCTTGTATCACTTCATCCCTAGAGATCCCCATTACCATTTGAATCCATGTTTACTTGTCCATCCTCTCTTAAAATCCATGTTTACTTGTCCATCCTCTCTTACAAGTCTTTCATTTTCTTCATTTAGCAGTTGCTCGAAATACTCCTTCCATCTTTTCAGGATGTCTTCTTCCTTTTTTATGACAGTACCATTCCTATATTTCATTTGCTTAATATGGGCGATGTCCTTCGTTCTTTTATTTCTATTTCTTACTTTTAGTTTGAGCAACTTACTCAACCCTTCCTTGGTTTCCAGTTCATTATAAACCTCTTCATATTCCCTTGCCTTAGCTGAGCTACCAGCCTTTTTACTTCTTTGTTACTTTCCCTTAATCTTTCTCTATCCTCCTCCAGCTGTGGCTCTTCAAATCTCTTCTTTGCCTCCCTTTTACCCTTCACCATTTCCCCCACCACCAGCTCTCCTTTTCCTCCCATACTATTCCAGATGTTTCCCCTAGTATCTCCTTTCCATGTCTTCTAATCACTGATGCATTATGCCTCCACCATTTTCCAAAATCATCAATTCCCAGATCAACCTCTCCCAGCACTCTTCTCCTAAACTCTCTCTTCTTATCATTATCCCTCCCTAACAATTTATACCTCTTGATTTTCTTTACCCCATTCGTTTTTTTTTTCTCATTTCATCTTCAAATCCATACAAAGGAGCCTATGTTGGGGGGCCACATGGTCACCTGGGATAACTTTACAATTTCTAACTTCCACCAGTCTTGATCTATTATAAAGGAGGTAATCTATTTGTGTACATCTACAGCCACTCCTGTATGTTATCAAGTGCCCCCTCTTCTTTTTGAAGGTGTTCACTACTGCCATATCAAAAGACATGGCAAAGTCTACTATACTCTCTCCTTCTGGGTTTCTCTCCGATCCCATCTCCTCCATGCACAAGTTCAATTACATCATTTTCATTTCCGACATGTCCATTAAAGTCTGCCCCCACTACAATCCTCTCCTGCTCTTCCAGTTCTTGTTTCACCTCATTCATTTCATTCCAAAAACTCCTCTTTTCTTCCTCTGTACAGCCCACTTGTGGACAATAAGCACTAATGATGTTCATTGTTTCCCTTCCATAACATATCTTCACTCTCATAATGCAGTCATTCTTTCTACTCACTTCTGTCATCGCATTCTTCATTTCCCCCGACAGCACTACACCAACGCCATTCCTACCCTGCTCATTTGCTCCACTATAGATTAGCTTGTAGCCAGTCCTCAGTTCTTTGGCTTTATTATCCTTCCATCGAGTTTCCTGCACACACAAAATATCCACTCTCTTTATCCTCATCAACTCTGCCAACTCTCTTCCTCTTCCTGTCATAGACCCACTATTGAGCTGACCTATTCTGATGACATTTAGAGCTCGCTTCTTTAGCTGCACCTGCTCATGATGCAGTAGCCCTCATCTTGTCACAGAGTTAGGGCGATGTGTCTGTGCGTCATTTATGGAGTACCCCCTAGCACTATTCTCATCAATATCAATGGACTATAAGGATATAGTAATGTAAAAATATATGTCCTATTATACTTGTCATTTGTAACATAACTACGGTAATTTTTTACTATTGTACAATGGTTGAAATGCCACTGTTGTTATTGGATTCAATAGTTCATAGCAAATCAGCTGTTTCTGGCTGTATGCATTTACACAAGTATAACATTGCTAATGATACTTTTAGCATTCTCTTTTACTTTTTTTTATCTTAACTAGAAGATGGGATAAAGAGATGGAGGAGAAGGGGTCAGCCTTACTTGAAAATGGGACAGATAAATAATAATAATAAGTTAACCTATAGTAATTTGGTGTTCGTGGCTTGAAGCACGGTTCTCGAACCAACAAAAATTTTGTTAACATATGGTTCATAAACCGATTTGTTCATGAGCAGAGGTACCACTCTATATATAGTAATAGAGTATTATATATATATATATATATATATATATATATATATATATATATATATATATATATATATAATAATATTTATATATAAAGCACATCCTTTTCTTACAAATAATATTCCTTTTATACTAAGAATGCACTCCAAGCAAAATATCTGTGGTAACTTAACTATGACACTGTGGGCAATGTACTGGAATGTACCAATAACTGGTCATTTCCATTTGTTCCAGGCACATCGCCAATCTTGTTCTTCAGGGCTGTCACTGTTTTTCAAGAAGATTCTACCTTCTGGTTGTCAAAGAAGTGTTTTTTATTTCTTGTGATAATTTTCGTACATTACAGCCCTTTATAGTAATTCTTATTTTATATATACCATGATTTTTTTTTCATATTTAATAATAAAATTCAGAATCTTTATAACTTTAGTTCTTTTTTAAAACTCAGAAATAATTTTTCTTAAATTTCTGTACTTGTAACACACACAATAATTAAGTCGTATGTCTTATTATTTCCTACAGCAGCACTAATTGGACTCCAGATTCCCATCTACATAACCGTGAATGAAGAACTCCTATCTAGAGTTAACAACGTCTACCTAAATATACGAGAAATTGAATGCCGCATTTACAAAATACCACAGAGATTAGAAGAAAACAAAAAATCCATTCAGCGTAACCTGGAAATTTTGGGATTTTCATTCATTTCTTTAATTTTGGGCTAGTAATCCATGGTTCAGAGATCAGAAATGGAACCCATCTCCTATCAAAAAGAGCCCACAATAAATCTCCAGGAAAAAATAAGAATGGAATATACATAATTCTATACCAATTCACTCTAAATGCCTTTACCCCATTAAAAATACTGCCTATGCGACATCTTTCACTTGCCATCAAGATGTGTATTTGTTGAATATTGTGGCTTATTTTTAAAGATATAAGAATGAATCATTTTAAGAAAATATTAATTCAAAGATCAGGTGGGAGGATGAAAATTGATGAGCAATCTAATACTCATACTCTGAACTTTATGGTTCAATTTCACACCTCTTAATTTGCACAATGCACTGATTTTAACTTAATCTCTTTTAACTGCAAATATGAAATCAGATGACTCGATGTAAACAGAATTTTATTCCTTGCATAAACAGCCAGCATGTTTTTGAAGTCAAACTAATTATCCTGTGTTCACTATAATGCCAATGAACACTTACTCTGCAATTCATTAACCTAAAATTTAATATCAATATGAAGCTCATTACCAAAGTCTAGCTAGCATGTATATCACTGGATACTGAAAGGAGGACAATTAAAATCACCAAGATCCATGTAGCAGTACTGCCATCAGTGCACCTCATGTGGTGCCTGCAGGCACTGCTTATCTCCCATTCCAACTTCCTTTCTTCAATTTTGCAATCCAACCCCTTCTACTTTTACTTCTTAATATAAATGTGGAGGTTCCTCAAATTATATAAGTAGATCCTTGAACCTAATCTACTTTACTTCCTGGATCTTTTTGATTTTCTGTTTAACCACTACAATTCGCTCTCTGTCCAACACTACAATTTGCTCTCTGTCCAACACTACAATTCGCTCGTCACTGTCTGAAGCACTGATCAACAAAAAGTGCCACAATGCTTGTCTTAAAAGCCTAAATTTCATAAAATCACACATAACACCCGATCCTAGTAAAAGTCAACCCCCAATCCTAGTAAAAGTCAAACCACTGCATCAGGATCATCATTATCTTCAGCATACAAATTCACATGTTAGCCAGCCAACAAATACTGAAACAATCATGTAGTACATAACTTTACTGAATTAAAATTACCAAAATTTTTATAAACTTGAATGCAAACTTTAAAATACTAATGCCTTACATCTAACCTACAATTTTGTTTTGCTTTAATTTTGTTTGCAAATTTAAGCTCTCATAAACTCATTGTCACAGTCAGAGTTATCCAAGACAGGAGTGTTACATTATTATCATTCAGAAGATAACCCTTACTCATACGGAACAAGCCCACTGGGGTCACTGACTTGGAATTCAATCTTCCAAAGAATACGTTGTTCATTTGAAAGAAGTAACAGAAAATAATAGGAATAAAGAAAGATGAGATCAGTTATTAGTTAAACACAACACCCCTAGGAAGGCTCTTCCATAGTCCAACTGTGAGAGGAATACAGGACCTCTGGAGCTGAGAAGTTTGACAGCAAGGCACATTTACTGCATACATACTGGTGTGTTGCTGTTCAGCAAACCTAGTTGCTCACAGCAGGAAACAAAGATCAGGGACCTACTGTGAATGTGAAAAATCTCTGTTAAATTACAACTTACGAAAAATTCACACACAAGAGACCATCCGTCCACGGTCCAAGACATAACTGCAAATTCTTGGAAACAGATACAAACCATCACGAACCACTCTGTCTAAAAAACAAATCTCTGGCCGAGGCAGACATCCACACCAGAGAACAGTGTTCTAGGACGTAAAGGAAGGGCAAATGACCGAAAACATGTTACACTGATTTTATCACTTACTTTAAATATATGAAGGCCTTATGTACAACTATAAAAAATTTTCTACTAAAGTACATACAAAAACTTTTTGTTTTCTCTGGTAGATTATAGTAAAATTATTATTAAAAAAAAAATGTAAACATATTGTATTCTTAATATTCTCTTCTGTTAAGGGGGGAGGGTCTTATATGCTGTCTGAGACAGTATCATAATCAATACTCCCTGCAAGAAGAATCAAGTACCCACAGAGGTGAATAGGTTTTTCTGAGCAAAAAATTCAAAATAAATAGAGCATCCAAACCATCTCATCACAAACACTATGAAATCACAAAAATTGCTTTACCTCCATCTTGTGAATTCTGCTCTTGGTCATCATCACTATCATCAGAATCTTCTTCGTCACTACCCATATCATCTTCATCCTCATCATCACCCTGTTAAAATAATCAATAATGAATACTAGGAACAGAGTTAAAAGTCATCTGAGATTTCAAACCCAAGCATTTTTACTTTTCATTAATAATAAAAAGTAATAAATGAGAGAGAGAGAGAGAATGGGAGTGGGTGGTGTACTTACCAACTCATCATCTTCCTGCCTTGTCATCCCAATTTCGTATAATCTAACGACTGCATCTTCAGTTAGATCTTGATTAGTACTTTCAGTTTCCACTACAGCAACCTGAGTGTCAGTCTGGTTGATTGCTAATGAACTTACAACACGACGCACATCAACAGTGGCTGAAAATACAGAAAACATATAGCTATAACACCTGCAACGATAAAAATACTCTATTTTCCTTTTTCTGCAGAATACTAGGAAAAATATTCTTACCAATACTTGAATAATCTGCTGCATCTACGGTCTTGAAAGAAGTCTCAAAGGCATTTTCTTGACTTTCATCAATCAGGTCCCCAACTGTTATTCCAAATATTACGTCATTTGTGTGATTGAAAACGATGTCACACAGATTTAACACTGGCACAGTTTTTAGAAGATGAAAAGTTCTCAGGTCCCAAATTTCTGAAGAACTAATAATCTCTAAACCATTACGGTGAAATACTCCATTTAAAATTGGGTTAATTTTATCAAACTTGTGAATCTGTTGGAGAGAAAGTAAGGAATATATTAAAGGGCTAGCCTTGCAAACAGAAATACGGAAAACTGCCAAAGATTACCATATATACTCGTGTAACGTGCAATCTTGTGTATCGTGCGACCCCCAGATTTTTACCCATAAAAAATTATTTTATCATGAATCTCCTGTATCACATGAAATCCTTTTCTGAGACCAAATTACAATAGACTAACCTCTTTTCCTCCATCTCTTTATCTATAGTACTGTCGAGTTAAATAAGTTGAAAAAAATAAAATATAATGATAACAGTATCATTGGCAACGTTACTGATGCGTAAACACGTACAGCCATAAACAACTGAACGAGAAACAGCTGTTTTGCTATGAACACCTGAATCAGATAACAACAGCTTTTTTTACTTGCATTTCAGCCATCCTATGATAGTAAAAAATAACCACAGTTATGTTACAAATGACGCTTGTAGAATAAGACTAAAATATTTTTACATTATACACTAATTTGCTATGGAGAAAAGATAGGCAAGGAAATATATACTACTAAATTTAAGCTGCAAATTGTAGTTAAGAAGAGAAAACAATGTTCAAGCTGCTAATGACTATAATTATCATGCATCGGCAACATGGATGACTCCCATGAAACCTGATGGTAAATTAAATTACAACATGGATGACTCCCATGAAACCTGATGGTAAATTAAATTAAAGAGAAAAGTATTTTAATCAAAACTACTAGCCATGAAAGAACACATTCAACTGCTGTTTTCATGCCAATAAAAGATAACAAAGTAAGCTTGTATTATGATGAAATCAAGTGAAAATAGAAAACAGAATCTGTTGATTTTTTACATAAATTCAAGCCAAAACTCCATCAAGGAAAAAAAAATTACGATGAGAGGTATTTAAGTCATAATTCGACTTGTAAGCACTTTTTATAATGTAAAATAACCTTGTTTCATATAAATAAAGTATACACAGATTTATTTGTGCTATAGAAGCAAAAAACTCTGAACTGAGTTAAATAAAGTGAAATAAACCTACTTCGTAATCATCCTCAGTTTATCTCCATACCAAAACATAGATCGCTGCCAGTACTATTTTATAATACAGTAGTAAAATGAGAATACATACAATATTATTGGATACAGTGAAGTACAGTATAACTTTTTAAAAGATCCATGGAAAAGATGCATATTCAATATGTTTGTAGTTTATAATACGATACTAATAGTATGTGAATACTACACACGCTAATTTTTTATCTCGTGTACGATGCATCCCCCTTAAATTTAGCTTGACAATTAGGCCTTCAAAAGTTGTTTGTTACACGAGTATATAGGGTACTTGTCACATATATTTACTAATGGTCACAAAACAAAAAGCATCCAAACTCAAGAATTGAAAATCTTCTTTGCAGTTTCTATCAAGCACAAAATCAATTCATGACTAAGATTTAACTTTGTGTTTATTAAGAAATTTAAAAATTAAAATATGTATGTATACAGGCAAGGAGTGTAACAAAGAAATCCCTGAAAGACAAATACTCTATTCATAATAGTACATGACATAAAACCAAGATAAATACCTGTTTTCCCGACCGCACATCAAAGAGAACACCATCAGTAAGAATGAGTTCATCTGTAGGATCTAAAACTGCTCTGTTTATGCGATAATGATTGGACAACTTTGGCGTAAATTCACTCACAACCTGACTGGTATTTAGATCATACAGCTGTCAAGAGGGAAAATACAGATAAAATAAATTCTAAAATATTATAGAACAGGAAAAAATTTCAGTATATGTATACATTACAGCAACAATGGTCAGTGTGAACCTGTCTTTGAACTTTGCAGATTTGATGACTATCCTATGATCTCTATAGCTTATGTGAGGTTCATAAAATTGCCTGCTAAAATCTTGTAAAATGTAAAAACCTTACATATAAGTGATAATAATGAACATTATTTGCAAGTAAAGTACGTATATGCAGTTTCTCTTCATTTTCAACATGAAAGCCCCAAGTAAAAGAACTCATATGAAAATAAAAAATTATAAAAATACTCAACACTCCAACCTGGAACTCAACATACAGATTCCAATTTTCATCACACCACAGACCACCTACTAATAATTGAAATACCCTTGCAGAACAAGTTACTGCTGTTACATCAACCACCAATTATAACAACGTATATGTTTTTAATTTTATACTAAGTGTAAGCACACAATGTACTCTTTTACAAACAACTGATTTACAGTTGAAATAATTTTAATGATGTGAGAGAGCACTGTAGTTATAAGAAATTTCTTTCTTAACCTATGCCCACAATTCAAATGAAAAAAAATCTTCTTCCACAACAGAACTGCCATCATAAAACACCAGAAAAGTAAAGCTTGAGCCAACTTACAACAGTTGAGTGAGTAAAATATCAGTTTCATTATCATTACCTTTATCTTAAATACAGCTGTAATAGCCTACCTGACTTATGGCAATGGTTTTTTTGAGTATGACACCTAGCTTATGTCAATGATGTAGTTCATACATATAAATTTTTTATCGTGTGTATGGTAGCAACTGATAAGAAAGTTGTTTTATAAAAATACATTAATGGGCATAAAACCATGGTGAGAGAGAGAGAGAGAGAGAGAGAGAGAGAGAGAGAGAGAGAGAGAGAGAGAGAGAGAGAGAGAGAGAGAGAGAGAGAGAGTGTTATATATTTTTAAAAGTGTACTTATAAAGTACATTTTGTTACAAATATGGGGGTTAAGGGGGCCAGCCGGCTAATGCCATTTTTTAAGGACAGGACTTTGATATTCATACCACTGTGCAAATAAGGTGACTTGGGACATCTCCAAACCCCATATGATTTTCGCCTCTGACCTTCAGTTTTGTGACACCAGGGTGATTTATCCCGAAAATAACCATTTTTCAAATTCTATCTCCTTCCTTGATATTTAACCCTCTTACGCCGAATGGACGTATTAAATGTCGAGTCAAAATGTCTCCCGTATGCCGAATGGTCGTATCATACGTCGACTCAAAAAAGTTTTTTTAAAAATTTGCGGAAAAATACTTATAGGCCTACCAGCCGAAAACTTTTGAATCACGCGCCTTGTGGGATGCTGGGAGTTCACGGATCAAGGCGTTGTTTTGTTTACAATCGCTACACAGGCGCGCAAGCGCGAATTTCTTTCTTTTATTGCACTAAAAAGTATCAGTGACACATCTCATAAATTATTTAGTCACTTTGACATAAATTTTGCACCATTTTAAATTATCCTTTACATGAAGTATTATATATGAAAATGTGCGCAATTTCATGTAAAATACAACAAAAAATACTCATGATTGTAGCTTTTATCAGTTTTGAAATATTTTTATATAAATAACGATGTGCAAAAATTTCAACCTTCGGTCAACTCTGACTACCGAAATGGTCGAGAAACGCAATTGTAAGCTAAAACTCTTATATTATAGTAATATTCAATCATTTGCCTTCATTTTGCAACAAATTGGACGTCTCTAGCACATTTTGATTTATGGTGAATTTATGAAAAAACTTTTTCCTTACGTTCGTGCGGTAACTCTTCCGATAAATTTTTTCGTGCGATTGTCCTAATGTTTGCACCATTTTAAATTTGCCGTTACATAAAGTTTTATATATGGAAATGTGCAAAATTTCATGCACAATGCATCTAAAAACAACCCATGGTTGTAGTTTTTATCAGTTTTGAAATATTTTCATATAAATAACGTTAAGTGCAAAAATTTCAACTTTCGGTCAACTTTGACTCTACCGAAATGGGCGAAAAACCCAATTGTAAGCTAAAACTCTTATATTCTAGTAATATTCAATCATTTACCTTCATTTTGCAACGACTTGGAAGTCTCTAGCACAATATTTTGATTTATGGTGAGAAAAAAAAAAAAAAAAAAAAAAAAAAAAAAAAAAAAAAAAAAAAAAACATTTTCCTTACGTCCGCTCGGTAACTCTTCCGAAAAAATCAATTTTTTTTTGTGCGATTGTCGAAATGTTTGCACCATTTAAAATTAGCTGTTACATAAAGTTTTATATATGAAAATGTGCGCAATTTCATGTAGAATACAACTAAAAACGATTGAAGGTTGTAGCTTTTCTCTTTTTTAGAAATATTTGCATATAAATCACGATAAATAGAAAAAAAACCACGTTCAGTCAAATTTTTTGACTCTACCGAAATAGTTGAAAAACGCAATTGTAAGCTAAAACTCTTACGGCCAAGTAATATTTAGTCATTTATCTTCATTTTGAAACAAATTTGAAGTCTCTAGAACAATATTGTGATTTATGGTGAATTTTTGAAAAGTATATTTAACTTCCCTCCGCGCGCCGATTCGCGGCCGCAAGTCTCCGAAATGCGTACATCGCATTATCCTAATATTTGCTCCTTTTCATATTAGCCATTTTATAGAGTTTCATATATCAAAATGTGCGCAAATTCATGAAGAATACAATAAAAAATAATTGAAGGTTGTAGCTTTTCCCATCTCCGAAATATGTGCATATAAAAAAATATATATATAAAAATTTCTACATTCGGTCAACTTTAACTCATCCGAAATGGTCGAAATCTGCAATTCTAATCTAAAACTCTTACAGTATCGTAATATTCAATCATTTGTCTTCATTTTGAAACAAATTGGAAGTCTCTAGAACAATATTTAGATTTACGGTGAATTTTTGAAAATAAAATTTTTTTACGTCCAAGCATTACGAATTCGTACATCATTTTGTGATAATATTTTTCCGGTGTTGCTTTTATTGTTTTACAATGTATTATATATCAAAATGATTGCAATTTAGTGTACAATACAACGAAAAAAAAGTAACTCGTTAGCTTTGACCGTTTTTTGCACAGCGTGATTTGAATACAATTATGTATGAATTTTTTTTTTTTTGCTACCATATATCGCATTATTTACATATGATAATGATATTATTTTTCATTTCTGATAGTTGCATACTAAACTTCAGGCAATGACAAAAAAAAATGAGCCAGAAATGAACTCTTAATCTTTAAAACTAAGCGCGCTGTGACTTTTTGAAAAAATTATTTTTTCCGCTTCCGCGCTCACTCCAAACCGGCCCCGGCATACGGGAGAGGTTTTGATTTTTAGGGCTTCGGCGTAAGAGGGTTAATATTAAGACCTGGGATTACTACCATATACAGACCTGATGTAGACCTCCAATCAAATGAGAAGTTTTTTTCTAAAAGTCATTTTTTTTTGCTAGATATGAATTTTTCATTATGGTAAAAAAATAAACCCTATAAATCAGGAAAAAAAGTTAGAAAAACGATGAAACAAAAATTGAAAAAAAAGGGCTTGATTTGATTGTTCGATAATGTCTTTCTGAGTTATATACCAAATTCCAATGTTATAGCTTTAAAACTAAGTGAGAAGATAGATTTTGAAGGCCAATAAGTATATTTTTGAGATACGGGCGTTCAAAGTTTTCCTTCATATTTTTATAAAGATAATGTTAATAAATAATGATTATTATGAATGTATATTCCTTTTTTGTGTATTAATAAACCCAAACTATGTTATTTATCATAATCTAATCATAAATGATGATCCCTTTGCTCATATATCGTAGCCTGACGCAACTCTCTCCTTCACTAACTCGGCTTATTACAGCGAATTTTCTTCTTCTGAATGTTAGCGAGATTTTCCTTGTATTTTCCTCTTTGGCATGATGAAATTCTTGCAGAAACAAAGATAAACAAACGTAAATGCTAGAGAATGTCAGAGGTGAAACTCGAAGGTGTACTCTCTTTTTACAAAGACAATGTTAATAAATCATGATTTATTATGAATTTCATATTCCTTTTAGGGTATTAATAAACCAAAACTATGTTATTTATCATAAATGAAGATTCCTTTCCTCAAATATCGTAGCCTGGGGCACAGTGTGACGTGTACGTCAGGCAAGACGGGGGAGTTACTTACTACACAACCCTCCCTCTCTCTCTTCACTAACTACGCTAATATCGCATATATTATGATATTCTGTAATCATATTAGAGCACATTTTCTTCGTCTGTATGTTAGCAAGATGTTTTGCTTGTCTTTTCCTCTTTGGCATGATGAAATTCTTGCCGAAACAAAGATAAACATACGTAAAAGCAAGCGAATGTCAGAGGTGAAACTCGAACGTGTAGACTACTTGGGGTTTCTGCTCACACTGAATCTGGTTGAAATTGGTAGCTGAAAGACTTCCCTTCTGCGACTCATGGAATCTCTACAGATGCCATTGGTCACAATTTCTTTGACAATAATTATCAAAATTTATGATAACAGAAGAAATACTGCATTTTCTTGAACGGATCAATGTTTTAGGCTTAATGAGTTACATTTACTAATTACCTTGAAACTATGAAAGTAAGAAGAATTTTGAAGAAATATTTCGTATACGTATTCTCGATTGCCATATGAAGCTCCATGAATTTTTTCACGACTTTGCATTTTTTGCCCTATACCCCCATATATAATGGTTCCGGCCAGCCCCCTTACAGGGTAGATACTCTTTTGCATAGTTTTCAGTTTAAATTTATGAAGATTGTTTTATAAGCATACTGAGTGTTTACTATTATGCGATATTGACAAGGTTAGATAAAGAAGGCTATGTATGTACTAATTGCCCTTGAATGCACCTAGATTTTTTTACTCACCCTTTCAGGATTTTGCCATTATCTGATGGGCACTTGGCTCTAATACTCTGAATAATGGAAGGATTACTGCTTAAGATCAACTGAATCATAATAAAAAAAAAAATTCTGCCTTACCTTTGCTGTTTGCTCACTGGTCCCTATAATCTTATCCTGAGCATTGTTGAAATCAGCATGTTGGCACTCAAATATAGAAAATCTGAAAACATTAAGCATAAATTAAAATTCTTGCAGTCACCATTCAGTAAATCATTGCAACAAAACACAGTATTACACAATGAGTAGGATAGTTGAGTATAAGCGGATTCTCTGTGGTAGTACACTTGGAGAATATAATAGCTTGCCACTCAGGTATGAGCTCAAAATATGAGTTAAATTCTTACTGGGAGATTCAAAATTGAGTTAGGAATTGAAGGTAGCTGGAAGCAAAGCTATGAGAGAGAGAATTTTATATGTCCGAGGCACACCAAACTCAAGTAGGATAAAAAAGGTCTCAATATAATTCTTAAATCTTACCCCACTACAAATATAAGGAATACATAGGCACACAAAATGCTACAAGAGGATACTAACATTCCAATATAAACTCAAAATGCTTGCTAATTCAAAGCTTAATGAAGCACAAGATACTTTGGCTAGTTTCCCAACACTTAACAAGGCTCTAAGTTCATTAATCAAAACAACCAACATCTACAATGTTTTAAGAATCCAAACATTCCAATCCTAACCAGACTACTCAAGCCCATTGAGAGCATAGTCCTTAATCATTCACATTTTCATAAAATCCTGACAATCAAGCTTTAACTGTTACCTTGATTTAAAATCAACCCTACTTTTGTCATCTAATATCTAAATTTCTCAAAAACATACAAAACCACCATAGTCAACCACTTCTTATTGACAGTGTGGCTGTTCTTGAGTATGTAAAGCTTATCATGCTAAGTACCATAAACACATTTCTGGGCTCAGTTCGTGTCGCTGCGCGAAATATCCTTTAATCCATTATTTCTAAGGTAAATGCACTAACACATACCAGAGAATAAATAAAATAAAGAAAAAGTCAGTACTACTGACTCGCTCACCCTCCAAGAGGGTGTCGGTATGAACACTATGGCGAGTGAGACCACTACCACGAACCACTTGCCAATAGAAATCTCCTACTACAAAACCCCCACTAGAGGGGAGCCGACCCACAGAGTGGGCAGCAACTACTACTACTCCATCCCATGCTGCCGACTGCTGCGCCTCTGGTGGACATCCTTTTCAGTTAGCGCACTGCGTACACACGTGCCCTTTTTTGCTCTGTGTTTTTTGTGCCCCTTTCTTGGATTTACTAATTATGGAGCGTGCAGCCATCGCAGCAGCTAAGTTAAGTAATCGGTTATTGTTGCTATTGGGTTTTTTCCGGCCTTGAGTCAGTATTTGCCGTTTTTTAGGTATAAATACTGGCTCTTGGTCGGAAGCATGGCGGCATGGTTCTGCCTCGTGGCGGGTTCGTTCTTGGTCTTCCATACCTAGAACCTTCCCTTATTACTTTACGCTCTATTGTTAGTTATCTATATTATGTTAGGGGTCCAGCCTACTGGGTTTATGTCATGCATGCATGTCTTCTTTACCTTGCGTAGGCATCTTCCATCCAGACCCTAGCCACAGCTCTTAGTATCGGCCCCGGCTAGCTTTGAGTGGTAGACTTTCTTTCGGGTTAGTCGTACACTCCTGGATTTTTTCTCCTACTGATTTACTTTCTTACTTTACGTTACGTAATTTTTTATTATTTTATATTTTAGGTTAGCCTACGGCGTCTGGCATATTACGTAGCCTAGGTTCCGTATTTCATAGGTCCCCACCATTTATTGCTTCCTCTCATCGGTTCGGTTGCTTCTGTATAGCATCTCACTGATTAGTTGGTTGCTTTAACCTAGGCTATGTTGTTTCATTGTATTCGCATGTTACCGCTCCGTGGTCACCATGTGATCGCGAAGCAGCCAGGCGCCCGTCCAGTCACCTTACCCTCCTCCCGCTCTTCCATAGGGCCGGGGGGGTGTCTGTCCTCGCTCGCTCCACATACCCGTGCCTGCCTCCCTATCTCCCTAGGCGGAGGGAGTAGGGGGGGCTGGACAGACCCAGGACTGGACTTGACCGTTCTCTTGCTTCACGGCGCGCTCGGATGACTAAGGGGGGGACTGGCCTTCCCCCCCCCGTCGTTACTCCGTCGCTCCGTTGTTGGCTCGAGTCTGTTTCGCCCTCTCGCTCCTTCCCGGCTTACTGGTGCTCTTTATTTTACCGGAGCTCCGGCATTCACGTGGAAGGTTGCTAGTTCACCCTTGCGGGCGGACTGCAGGCGTACAGTTGGTCTTTCCTAACCACCCCGTCTCGCTGATATCGTGACACGAACACCGCCGCGCACCGGAATTATTCCGCTACGTTCTAGTGCTTTAGGCTTAAGTGTTTAGTATTTAATTTAAACTATAGTAAGTTTAATTTAAGCTAGCTTAAGCCGAATCCCTCCGTTACCTACGTTATCACACCGGACCTCTCCGGGGTTCTAGCCTATTCAGGCGGTAAGGGAGGGGTTATGCCCAAAATTTTTTCGCGCTCCGGCATGCAGCGGAGTTCTTTTAGCCTACTAGCCTGTAAGTGATGTCTTTTACGGTACTCATGTATCTTTTCACTTACAGACCACCAACTGTGAGCATCCAGGATGCAATGCCATGCTCCAGGACCCCTGCGGGCATGAAGTCTGCAGATCCCATGCTCCATGCGCGACTCCGCACGGGAACTAACACAAGTCTGGTTCCACGAAACCTGCACCATTTGCTACGATCTTGTGAGCCAGCTCTTGGACGGGGTAAGTATTCCCAACTCTGTTCGGTAATCCCAACAAAGGTTGTAGTTCTTAAGTTTAATTTTAATCTCTTATTTTAAACTTAAGCTTGTTTTATATGGGATCTTGCATCCCCTATGTCTTTAGACTAAGCCTATTACTTAAGTTTTAATCTTAAGTTTAAACTTAAAACTAATGAATACCCTCTCTTCCAGGCTCCCGCCGTTAGAGATACCGCCCTGGCAACCCTGAGGGCTTGGGTCGGCGGTTTCGGTAAGAACGCCGCCAAGGGACAGCCCTACATTCTGGAGAAGAGGTTGGCTGTCCTAATCTTCCCCGGCGGCAAGTCAACGGGTTACGTCGACCCGGCAGAGGCAGCCCCGACTATGGCGGCGATTCAGCAACAGCTCGCCGCTTCGTTAAAGGAACCAGGCCAAGATATCTCGTCGGACGTCGCGACACTTGATTTGAATATAGAGCCAATGGTAGGTGTTGACGACCTGTTGGTCGAGGTAGGTACGTTGGACGCCCAAGGGCTTCCCTTGGGCGCCACTGGGTCTTCTACTCCTGCTAACTCTCCAGCTTCCTTCCAAGCCTTTACAGGAGCTGAGCTCCTTTATACTTCTCCTGACGCTTCAGTAAGACCTAAGGTCAAGGGACAGACGGTTGTAAAAACCCTAAGCAAGACGTCGTCGTCGTCCAAAAAGACTTCGTCGGCGTCAACATCTCGTAAGTCTCCGGCTACGAACCCCGGAGCAGAGAGGTCTAGAGCTTCTGGGTCTGGCTCCAAATCCTCAAGGAGCAGGTCTTCCAAGGAGAGACCACATACTCCGGCGGAGTCAGCCGTTTCTCCTCTCCCCTTGGTACCTGTTCAGAGTTACCCAACCACCTCCGCAGCAGCTCCGGCTTTGGATCCCAATGCTGGTCTGTTGCAACACATGGGGGATTTGGTCGGCTCTCTGAAAAACAGTATGGAGCAGATGTTCTCCCGGTTGTCCGACAGGATCACCTCCCAGGATAACATCATCGCCGAACTTAGCCAGGCTCCCTCTAGCTACTCCCCCACCTTTCGGCACCGGAATAGCTCAGCTCCCACCTCATGACTCTCTGCCTCCGTTCTCTATGAATAACCCCTGGAGGGTGGCGTCATACGCCCCTTTCCAGGACGGCCTTATTTCAATTCCGGAGTGTGGTACTCGAAGGATTGAGGACTTCGAGTTCTACCCGGAGGGTCTACACCACCGTTCATTGGCTACGCCAGACTCACTGACGCAGCCATGACTAGAGATGACAAGGTCCTAAGGAGACAGTCCTCTACTCACGTGACCAGGCTCAAAGAGAATGGCTCAGGTGTTTAGAGGACATGGATTGTTCGAACACGAAAATTCAACCTTTTAAGAGTCCCTTCACCATTTTCACAATGGAAGAGGGAACTCCGCTTCCCTTCCTTACCAAAATAGCTACGGTCACTATCCCAGCGGCCCAGAAGGGGGAGTCGTTACCACAGCTAAGGGAAGCAGACCCCACATCTCCTTTGCTCCCCTCACTCGGAGAATTGTGGGAAGATTTACCCAACACTTTTTCGGCAGGCAAACTCAAGCCAGACTGTGCTATGGAGCAGTTTGGTAAGAAGCTGCCTAGACTTCCGGACAGCCTCATTCAGGCTGAATTTGAGGCCAAGACTAGGCTAGCCAGGTCCATTAACACCATGGCCATGACGGAAGTGGCAACCATTTCTTACGGTTCTGAGCCACTCTTTAAGCTTCTCACCAAGTCACTGACGCAAACGGTTCAGTCTGACATGTTTGAGTTCGCCACAGCCAGAACTAACTGTCGGAAACATGTCCTCCAGGAAGCAACTATTCGTCATGAACCGAATAAGTTGCTTTCATCCAACATCTGGGGAGCAGACCTCTTCCCTGATGCAATGGTAAAGGAGGTCCAGGCGGAAGCGACAAGGCTTAACCAAAGCCTTGAAGGATCGTTGGGGTCTCACTGCAAAGAGACGCCAAGACCAGGCAACAAGGGGTAAGGCTCAGAGGAAACCCAGACGTTTCCAGCCTTACCAGAAGAAACAACAACGCTTCGCCCAGCCTGTTTCGACTGTTCCGTTGGTGCAGGCAGCCCAACCCTCTACCTCCAAGGCTCAATCACAGCCCATCTACGTGATTTCCCCCAGCCTCAACCTTCCACCTCTTACGCTGTCTCCCCAGCCTTCAACCAAGTGTTCGAAGGCCAGGCCTTTCAGCAGTATGACCGCTCGGTAGGGGAGGCAGGTAAGGGATCCTTTCGTCAGAAAGGATCAGGAAGGTCTCTTAATAGGGGAAAACACTTCCGGGGAGGCCGCGGAGGTTACCAGCAGCAATGAGAACTTGAAGGTAGGAGGGAGGCTGTTTCTCTTCCGGCACCGGTGGGGATTCAGCAAATGGGCACAAAGTATTGTGTCGAAAGGCCTGGGTTGGAGTTGGGTTGCGAATCCGCCTCCACCCAGACCTTTCCTTCAACTTCCATCAAAATAATTGACGGAGTATGCGGAGGACCTCCTTCAGAAAGGAGCAATAGCGAGAGTCAACAGATTAAAATTTCAAGGGCGCTTATTCAGCGTTCCAAAGAAAGGCTCACAAAAACGAAGGGTAATCTTAGACTTATCCCGTTTAAACTTGGCCATTCGCTGCGACAAGTTCAAAATGCTCACCATCTCGCAGGTGCGGACCTTACACTTCCCCGTGGGGCCGTCACCACCTCTATCGATCTTACAGACGCATACTATCATATCCCTATTGCAAGACACTTTCGCCCTTATCTGGGCTTCAAGATAGGAGATCAAGCATTCTCCTTCAAGGTAGTTCCCTTCGGTCTGAACGTGGCACCCAGGGTGTTCACGAAGCTGGCGGAAGTAGTCGTCCAACAACTGAGGTCTCAGGGGATAATGGTAGTAGCGTATCTCGACGATTGGTTGATTTGGGCTCCAACAGTCGAGGAATGTCGCAAAGCCACACTGAAAGTAATCCAGTTCCTAGATTATCTAGGGTTCAAGATAAACAGGACAAAATCAAGACTCACTCCGGAGTCCAACTTTCAGTGGCTGGGCATTCAATGGAATCTATCCTCCCATACTCTGTCGATTCCATCAGCCAAGAGAAAGGAAATAGCGAAGTCAGTAAAGCAATTTCTAGGACACAAACTTGCTTCAAGGAGAAGCCAGGAAAGAATCCTGGGTTCACTCCAATTTGCTTCAGTGACAAAAACATCTGATGAAAGCCAAACTGAAAGACCTAACCAGAATCTGGCGCTCACGAGCAAATGTCAGATCCAGGGACAAGTTGTCATCAGGTCCCCAGAATTCTAACGGAATCGTCTACGCCCTTGGGTCAAAAGTCAAGAACCTGTCAATATCAGTACCCCTTCAGTTTCCTCCTCCGGGGATTACCATCCACACGGACGCTTCATTAAGCGGCTGGGGAGGATATTCTCAGTTCAAGAAGGTTCAAGGAACCTGGTCACCCCAGTTCCGCCAGCTTCACATAAATGTACTAGAAGCGATGGCAGTGTTCTTGACTCTGAAAAGGTTACGTCCGCCAAAGAACTCCCACATAAAGCTAGTTTTGGACAGCGCAGTGGTAGTCCATTGCGTAAACAGGGGAGGCTCCAAGTCACGACATCTGAATCATGTCATGGTAGCCATCTTCTCCCTGGCGGACAAGTTCAGTTGGCACCTCTCCTCCACCCATATAGCTGGAGTGAGAAACGTCATAGCAGATGCTCTATCCCGCTCAGTTCCTCTGGAGTCGGAATGGTCACTGGACAACAGTTCGTTCCAATGGATTCTCCGGAGGGTTCCAGGTCTACAAGTGGATCTATTCGCATCTCAAGCGAACCACAAACTCCCATGTTATGTGGCCCCCAACCTGGACCCTCTAGCCTATGCCACGGACGCCCTGTCCATAGATTGGAACAACTGGGAGAAGATTTATGTCTTTCCTCCAGTGAATCTTCTCCTGAAGGTACTGAACAAACTCAGGACGTTCAAGGGTCAAGTATCTCTAGTAGCCCCAGACTGGCCGAAGAGCAATTGGTACCCTCTGATTCTGGAACTGGGGTCTTCGTCCTCTTCGAATTCCCAAATCCCAGGCTCTCCCAGTCAGTACAAACGAAGACTGTGTTCGCTTCCTCAGGAATTCTCAAAACCCTAACTTTATGGACTTCATGAAGGTTGCGGCTAAAAGAGATGCGAATATTGATCCTCGAAATATTCTTTTCTTGGAATCTGATAAAAGAGATTCAACTTTGAGACAGTATGATGCTGCAGTCAAAAAGTTGGCAACCTTCCTGAGAGAATCAGATATTAGAATCATGACAATCAATTCAGCTATATCCTTTTTCAGATCTTTATTTGAAAAAGGCTTAGCCAAGCTAGCACTATTACGACAAACAAGTCAGCCTTGAAAAAGATTTTTCAACTCGGGTTCAGCATAGACTTGACAGACTCTTACTTTCTCGTCTATTCCCAAGGCTTGTGCTAGACTTAGACCTTCAGTGAGGCCTACGTCAGTATCGTGGTTCTTAAATGATGTTCTAAAGCTGGCTTCAGAAACAGACAATACGACATGTTCATTTATAATGCTCTTAAGAAAAACTCTATTTTTATTAAGCTTGGCTTCAGGAGCTAGAATTTCAGAACTGTCGGCGTTATCCAGAGATCCGAATCATATTATTTTCTTCCCACAGGGGAAGTTCTACTTTCTCCGGAACGTAGCTTTATAGCAAAGAATGAGGATCCTTTGATGAGGTGGAACCGTGGAAGGTTATACCCCTTCCACAAGATGTTCTCTTTGTCCAGTATCGACCTTACGAGCCTTTCTGTCCAGGACATCCTCATCTCGTCGGGTCCTCTCTTTAAGAGAGAAAAAGGTGGTACTTTATCTATTTTAAAGGTATCAGGCAACAGATCCTGTACTTTATTAAGCAAGCCAACCCTGATTCCTTCCCTAAAGCTCATGATGTCAGGGCAGTTGCCACCTCAATTAACTATTTCCAACACATGAATTTTGATGATTTAAAAAAGTATACTGGATGGAAATCGCCGACAGTATTTAAGCGTCATTACTTAAAGTCCTTGGAAGCTCTGAAATTTTCAGCAGTTGCGGCGGGTAACATAGTTTCCCCCGACTCTGCTTAATCTTAAGTAGAAGATCCAGTTCTCCTTTCTACCTATCTCACTCAACAGTTTGTCTATACCTACCATGTTCATCTACGTTTACCTTAGTCTTAGCTGCTCTTATGATGGTACGGGTGGGTGCCCCCTTATTTTTTTGCTAGGGTCACTCACAATTGATTGTTATAATGATCTCTATGATGTGGTCCCCTTATTTTTATGCTAGGGTGACACATCTACATTTGCAATGGTTACGGTTTTGTATACTAAGTCATATACATTTGTTTATTATATTATTGTCGAAGTTTGTTCAAATTCAGTTTATTATTATAATTGCTTTATTTACTTTGTACATATTAACTATACACAAATGTTAAGTTCAACATATATTCCATGTAAGCCCTGTACATATATGTTAACTTTAAGTTAATTTTAAGGAATATTTTCTAATTTGTATCATTGTGTATATGTATATTTCTTAGCAATTATATTTCTTTATTTTATTTTAAGTTTTATTGAGACCTTATTTATGTATTTAATTATTTTCTTTACAATCTTGTGCTATTTCTCTGGTACGATTTCGCGCAGCGACACGAACTGAGCCCAGAAAAGGGATTTGACGTAAGGAAAAATCTATTTCTGGGCGATTGGTTCGTGTCGCCAGCGAAATCCCACCCTACCCATCCCTGTGCTCAAGATTGTCTGCTAACTTCAGGATGGCCACCAGAGGCGCAGCAGTCGGCAGCATGGGATGGAGTAGTAGTAGTTGCTGCCCACTCTGTGGGTCGGCTCCCCTCTAGTGGGGGTTTTGTAGTAGGAGATTTCTATTGGCAAGTGGTTCGTGGTAGTGGTCTCACTCGCCATAGTGTTCATACCGACACCCTCTTGGAGGGTGAGCGAGTCAGTAGTACTGACCTTTTCTTTATTTTATTTATTCTCTGGTATGTGTTAGTGCATTTACCTTAGAAATAATGGATTAAAGGATATTTCGCTGGCGACACGAACCAATCGCCCAGAAATAGATTTTTCCTTACGTCAAAATCCCTTTTTGCCACCTTGAACACCCCTCGCAGAGTATTGCAAGATGTGCCATATGTGGCGCAATGTAGGTGGCACCAAAGGATTTATGCATCATTCCTTTGGGCCCTGCCTTTATTGCTTTTGTCTTTTTGCCACTAACCCATTCTCCTTCCACTTAGTTATCCAACTCCTTCAACTTTCTTTCTGGAATTTCCATCCCTCATTTACGAAAAAATAAATTCTATTCAGGGCAATTGCTCCTGATTCTATGTGATTTGGTTGTTTGGCAAAAATTTTGATATAAAAAAATTCTAGCATGTCTGTTCAAGATTTCCAGCACAAATTCACTGCACAAGAGGGTGCATAAGTGACTGCCCTAGCCTGGAATGATGCGAAGACTTCTACAATGGACATAGGGCAAATTGTAGCCTGGCACTTTGTTCTATAGGGATGATGATGATGATCATGATGAAATTAGGGGCTCCAGGGAACAAGAGAACAAGTGAATGTAGTATATAAGGTGGGATTGGACAATGAGGTACAACTGGTCTTAAGAGGTGACTGATGAGGGAATCAAGAGATTAAACCTTGCAAACCTAAAAAGATGAATGGTATTTAATCAACCATATGAAAAATGCAAGTTTGCTGACAAACATGTAGCTGCTGTTCTATTCTTGAAAAGGGCTTCCACCCCCAAAAATTTTACTACCCATCTATAAAAACTCCAGTTGAATTTCCTCTAAAAGTGTCATTAATTGATGAGTTTGATGCCTACCCCAAATTTTTATTACCCATCTAATCTATAAAAATTCCAGTTGAATTTCCTCTAGAAGTGTCATTATCTGATGATTTTGATGCCTCTAAGTACAAAAACGATTTACACTGGTGTCTAAGTAAAATCTAGCTGGATTTCTTCAAAGTATTCAATAACTGATAGGTGTGATATAACCTGTTACAAGGGTATCTATACCAACTAAGGTAAAAAATTAGCCTAATTCCCTCAAAGGCCCCCCATTAACAAGTGGGTTCTATATCCCTTATACAGAGGTAGGCATGCACGTTATGGAAAATCCTAGTAAAATCTCCTTAAAAAACTGCAATTCAAGTGATGGTGTCCACAGAAAAGCATTTACTATACATATTACAGGATATTCTTGTCAAATTTCTTTAAAAACTGCTCATTAATTGATGGCATCTACACAAATGCACTTATACATGTCAAGGAAAATTCTAGTCAATTTCTTTTGGAGATACTCATTAATTGGAGGGTCTTGATACCATGATCCCTGACAAGAAAA
This sequence comes from Macrobrachium nipponense, assembly GCF_015104395.2. NCBI lineage: Eukaryota > Metazoa > Arthropoda > Malacostraca > Decapoda > Palaemonidae > Macrobrachium > Macrobrachium nipponense. Next base: position 11,046,764 of record NC_061103.1, on the reverse strand, counting down.
TCGACAAATTTTAAATTAATTAGTATTTTTCATAGCTAACAAACCTGAGGTCTTAAAAATAGGACAAATCTTCTGGCACCAGCTGGAAACTGGTTAAAAACATTCATAGGTTATAAATACAAGGAATCTGTGGCATCTGACAGTCGATGCGTAGTTAAGGTGGAAGCAAGTCCAGAGACTTCGCTTGAATCTAGTGACGCATCAGTCTTTCTTCCAACCTAAGATGCAATGTAAGAGGTGGACAGTCAAATGTTAAGATCTCGGGTTTGTTAGCTTTGAAAAATATAAATTAATAAAAAAATTTGTCATTTGTTCATACGAGGAACAAACCTTCGGTCTTCATGATTGGATACTCATAAATGGAGGGAGTATGAGAATCCTGAACCGACAGGAGGTTCGGCACACACGATCATTCTTCTTAGAAAAGAGAATTCTAAAGAAGAGGACCTAAGCCTTTGAGATGTTAGATATGTGGATATCTAACACTCAGTCCTTTGAGTGAAACATCTCCAGATTCATTACATTCATGAAAGTTCAAAAGAACTACTATATCTGTTCAAGCAACAAACCATGTCAACCACAAGAAACAGGTTTCTCACTACTCCTCACTCACCTGGCTGGAGAGAAAAGTTTAAGGTACTGGAAAGCAGATTTGCATGTTGCATGGAACATGAAAGTACTGTAACAGTATGCTACAACACTCACCTGCATCAAGTAAGTTCCAGCGTATGTATGATGTGTCTATTCTTCAAACTGCCTGTAGGTATGAAGATAGGAGAAAAGAGAAAGAAAAGAGACCAGTCATCTAACTCATTCCTTACTCCACACAATCATCTTAAGCAAGATACAAACTGTCCCGCCATGGACACTTGTTGAACAGCCACCACTGGACCCAAGAAAAAAGTGTCCAAGGATTTGTGGGCAACGTTCTTCAGGCAGAAGAAAGTCAAGGTGGTTTGACGCAGCCATGAACCAGTATTCAAAATCCTATGAACAGATAAGTACAGACAGTCCCCGTTATCGGCAGACTTGGTTATTGGCGATCAGGTTTTATGGGGCTCGTCTACAGCAATAAAATCGGCGGGCGAATTTACGTCGCTGTAATAGACTGAGTTCTGGTTATCGGCAATGGTACCATAAATCACCATATTTTGGTTAATGGCGGTTTTCGCTTATCAGCAACCTCCCGGGAACAGAACCCCTGCCAATAACCGGGACTGCCTGTACTTTTAAAATGCCAGGGATGAAGCTAATCCTCTGGTGTCATGTGTTTCTGCAAGCACCCAATTGGTGGGAGAAGTTGACGATGAGTTGGCTTGCCTAATCACCTCGTGTAGAAAAATGAAGGGGTGTTCTTAACCTGGCTTGCGTTAACATAAAGTCTAAGACACCTAACCTCTAGGTAAAGGTTACTATTAACAAACTCCACACTGTAAAGGAACAGGAAAGGAGGCAAGATGTCATCATGAACAGTGGGAATCTGGGTCTCAGCCATGAATTCCAGGTCAAATTTGAAAGCTACTGACCCCAACCCATTGTGAATCTATGTCAAGCCTGACCCTGAAGCTTTCCAACTCTTCAAGGAAGCCAAGGTCAGAAAAAAATGGTTTCCAAATTTACTTTCCAAGAAGATGATTGATGCATGGACTCGAAGGAGGTTGAGAGACTACTCGGTACCAAAGTAAGGTCCCACTAGGAGGTCTGAGTTTCCTAGGCGAACAAGACCGCTCCATGCTCTTAAACCACACAAAGAATTCTCAGAGCAAAGTGATGTCCTTTAGACAAACTAATCACAAGTAATTACGCCCCGTGGCACCTCATCAGAAGGAACCTTGTCTGATCTGAAAAATATTCAGAAATTGTCTACTGAACAGGAACTGAGTGGAGAGAAACCCTTTTAATGACACCAATCACAGCAGCAGACGGCTCATCTTGTAGTATATGGCTGCCTTAGATCTGGGGCTGCCCTAGATCCTTTAAAGTACTAGCCTTACATCTGAGTTGCTGCTCCACAGGATAGATCTCTTGAACGAGATACTGAACCTACTCCAGACATGAAGAGATAAAGACCCAAGTGATTGGTGGCATCTCTCCACAAGAGACTGACAAAAAAGGTTGTGCTAGGGCAGAATCTCTCTCAGCCACTCAACTTGGGGTTACATGGAGGTACTAGGGTAAACCTAAGACTTTAGAGTCTGACAAACGGAGTTGCCCTTAATTCACCACCCCTAAATTTGCTCCTGTACTCACGAGGCTCTTCTGAAGGTTGGGGTGCTCATCTTGAAGAGCTCCAGGCCTCAGGACCATAGGTACTGGACAAACAAGTCCACATCAATGTGAAGATGAATGCAACTTTCCTGGGACTTTAGGAGATTTGAGGAAGGGAGGTGGGGGACTTCATTGTTCAACCTCCCAGAGAGTTTCCAATAGGTAGTCCTCTGCTCCAATGAAAAGCCAACATCTAGTTTCCTGTCGCACTGTGAAGAGGTCTTACATAGGTCTTTTCCAAGTAGTATACAGAGGAGACAATAGGATAAACCTAGGGGATGTCTTATGACAATATGCTCAATGCATATACACATTCTAAATATCCAAGTGACCTTGCCCAGACAAGGAAACGTGCATTTCCAACAAAGGAGACATCCTATGAGGTGATCCCTTATAATTCACAGGTGATGTTCCTGAGCAACATACAGCAGAGATAAGATGGATCTTAACTCCTGGAGAGGCAACAGCAACTAGAATATTGAGATACATTACTAATCTGGTTACTTTGATATGAAAAGTAGGTTAAGCTAGGAATCGAACCAAACCTAACCCAACCCAATCCCAAATTCTTGATGAGAAAATATTCTTGCAGAATTCATGAAGCAGAAGAACATGCTCTAGTAAACTGGAGATCAAGTCTGATAAACATAAGCTCCAACCTGCTAGGCTAGGCTAAGACTTCCAACACTTAATCTGAGATAGAGAGATACATTTGAACTTGCTAGGCTAGGCTTGGGACCTAACCACTTAGGCTAGGCTAAGTCAGTAGGGAAAGGTTTGAACTAGCTCACCCAGGGTAGGCTAGTCTAGGCTAGCCTAAGAGCTTAACCACTTAGGATAGGCTAAGATGGAAAAGTTAGGTTTGGATTAACTATTCTAGAGCGCAGGGTAAGAATCTAACCCTTGCTAGGCTAAGAATTCAACCACTTAGTGTAAGCTAAGATGGCTAGGAAGGTTCAAACTAACTAAGCTACACCAAGTCAGGCTAAGAACTCAACCACTTGCCAGGCTAAGAGCTCAACCACTTGCTAGGCTAAGAGCTCAACTATACTTAGGCTAGGCTAAGATGGTTAAGATAACTTTGAACTAGCTAGGCTAGGCCAGGTTAAGAACTCAATCACTTGGGCTAGGCTAGGTTAGAAAGGGCAGTAGTTCCTCATCCTTCCTTTGCCTTGAAGCCTTCTTGGTCTATATTCAAGTACCTAGCCACTTGAGTAGGTTTGATCCCAAAGAATAAGTGTCAGGTCAATATTCTTGTAGGAACATTCAAATGTAAATAAACAATGAAATGGAATCCTTACTACCTGGGAAGGGTTGAAGTCTTGGGTGAACACAAAGACGTTCAATTCTCACAATGAAGGCTTTACAGTCTGATTGAATGATTTTTCGACTTGCTGTGAAGGATGCAACTGTTGGGGAATGATCTCTTATGTTGAAGACATGGAACATCTGTCTGAAACTACCAAGCAAACTCCCGTCAGTCTCTTGCAGTGGCCAAATGGCATTGCACAGACATGCTGAATTACCATTGGGTAGGTCATCATCTCTTCCACCAAAAGGACTATGCTCTCAAATAATGGAATAAGATCTTTGAATTCACCTTTGACAAGGAAGAACCTGGCACACGGCCGTGCAATGAACCTCATACATGGTCATGTGATGAATCCTGTACACAGTTGTGCAATGAATCACATACACTGTCGTGTGACGAATCAAGCACACGGTCATGCGACGAATCATGTACACAGTCATGCAACAAGGAAGGAGAATGATGAAAGTAGGACCTCCCAGGAGAATAAGAAGACAAACACCTAAACTTTTTGGTCACAGGAGAAAGGCAGTCTCTTCCATCACACAAGGATGAAGAAGCACTACTATAACGCGAGACAAGATTGACGACAGCCTCACGTCCACGACCATTACTAGAAACATATCCATGAAAGGATGACGAGATGAAGACGCTGTAGACTTTGGAAGAGGAGAATGTCTAAGAGGCCCTGGAACAGCAACCTGAGAGGGGGACCACCTTCAACTTCTGAATGGGAGCATTGTCATCCTTATGCCAAACTCAAACAGGCTGAGGGGAAGGAGAACTAGTGAGAAGACTCTGATCAGCAGGAAGATCATCACTTACTGGCACACGCTCACATATGTGAAGAGGAGACACATCCTTGTTGGGAAGGAGGCAAAACATCTCTTGCACTCCGAGAAATTGAGGCAACAAAGTCCTGAATCCTCGGACATCTTATTTGAGACCGAGGAGGAGGAGGAGGAGAGGACAAGGGAGATGAAGGAAAAGCTGTTATCTACACTTCTTAGTGTAGACCTCCTGGGTGAATAAACTGCATCTACTCTGGCTGGGAAGCTGTAGAATCTCCAGTTACTTCAAACAGGAGAGAAATTATGAATTGGAGTTTCAAAGGACTTGGATTTCAACAAAATCAAAGAACTCGCATGATCTAACAATCCACGAACAGGGCTAAAGAGACTTGGGTTGCCTCTCCAACTCGCTGAATCTGAGGAAATGATGCACCAGGAACAGTGATTTGTAGGATTTTGAAGAGAAGCTCATGACACGAGGCAAACCACAGCTTGTTGATGGATGGAGAGCACCGAAGAAGGAGAAAAGGTCTTCCTTCATATAAACTTACAGCAAACGGAGAGCCTGCCCAATACTTGTACACGTCCCCGATACTTCTCTTGAAATGCAGCGCCAATCAAAACTGTTGTCATATGGAGTAGCCATGACATCACACAGCAGACTACTCTATCAGAGGGAGACGAGACACCACAGAAGCAGACGAAGCCACATCAGAAAAGTCGGCTGCAAGAAGAATGAGCTGCGAGGATCAAAAGGAACACACTGGGTTCCAAACTCTCTTCACAGCACCGATTAGCATACTAAGATCAGAGCAGAACATGCCGCAGCCGCCAGACTTCAAGTTGAGAAGCAGGGCTAACAACTGTAGAGCCTGAAAAGAAACAAATAATATGCTTTCTCCCCCAAAGGAAGAGAAGATATCTTCTAACTGAGCAAGGAAAAAGAATCATTTATTTGTAAGGGTAAAGGGAAGGGAGTGAGCCATACAACTCACGGGCGGGGGGCCCCCTTTCCAAAATAACGGGAAAGAGAAAAGATGGCAAACAGACGGGACCAACGCAATCAGAGATCTTCTGCCATCAAAATTCATGTTGAGGAAGTGGAGGAATACTAATATGCTAGAAAGACAAATCCTCACACATAGACCTTGTTTGCAACACAACCTTATAATGAAATGTCTAAACACAAATGTTTAAATATATCTTTCAATATCACAAATGCAAAATGATAAAAAACAAAATGAAGCTGCCCCCTCTCTCCCTGAAGGGGCAATATCCCCCTGAGAGAGACGGATCAGCATCATAAATAAAACAGCTGATGGTGAAGCAGAAGGAATAGGCCTGAAGCACATCTACTGCAAGTTGCACCTGTCCCAGAGAAAGCGGGAACCAAGGAATCCTGTAAGGCCGTATAAATATGTTGACACTCATAGGCATTCTTAGGCAGGATAAATATGTAACAAAAGCATGGGATTAGGTTAAAAAAAAAAAAAGGCTTGGGGGAGGAAAGCAAAGTGAAGGTCCACTCTCCAATGCAGCTGAAGAAAGACTAATGCGTCACTGGATTCAAGCGCGGTCTCTGGACTTGCTTCTACCTCAACTAAACATCAGATGCCAGATGCCACAGATTCCTTCCATTTATAATCTTAGATTGTTTTTAACCAGTTTCCAGCTGGTGCCAGAAGATTTATCTTATTGTTAAGACTGAAGGTTTGTTCCGCTTATGAACAAATGAAAACTTTTTACGAACAAAGGTAAAAAGGAACAGTCAGGGTTCTCCCTCCAAGTGTATTTCCTCTAGACCCAGGGTATCTTCTCCAAGAGGGAGGCCCCAACTCCTTTAACTCCCTGACTCCTTTCTGATGGATGCTTCCTCCTTGGCAATCAGTCTTACTTAGTACAGCATCCCCCTCCTTTCCACTTGTTTTGTCTGTTTTCTCTTCCTGGAAGAGGGGGAGATCCCTCTAATGATGTTGCAGAGGAGCAAACCCAAAGGAAAGAAAGATGGGGGGTGACAAAAAACTGCCAGCAAGGAAGCTCGCACTCCTCCCCCTCCCAGACTCTCAGGTGTCAAAGTCTCTCTCTCTCTCTCTCTCTCTCTCTCTCTCTCTCTCTCTCTCTCTCTCTCTCTCTCTCTCTCTCTCTCTCTCTCTCTCTCCCCTTTGGTACCTACCTAAGTGGGTGGGGGTGGGGGTGAGTATCAGCATAGTGCCTCAACTGCTTTGTAGGCATAGCTGCTCTCCCTCCTGACCCCCTACTTGTCAAAGTCAGGGGAAGGGGGGATAACCAAGGGGGAAATTTACATGGGTTACTATATTAGAATCTCAACCTTTTCCGACAGACATTTATATCTTATGTTAACTGTTCTTTGGTTTTGCCTCAGGTAATATGTTGTTGTGCCTGTTTTTTAACATTGTTTTTGTTATTATTAGTCAATATTCACCTTTAATGTCAACATTCACCTCTAATATTTCTAATAATGGACCTTTTTTTTGCAGAAATAGCTGTGGGAAAAGTCCACTCTTTGTGAAGTGGAGTTCTGAATTAAGCCTTGTGAATTTGAATTTAATTGTATGCTAGGATGAAAATATATTTGACACATGATAAAATTATGGTAGAGATGGGTATTAAGCTACAAGACACAAATGAACCATCTAGCATTAAAGAATTTAACTTGTGAGTGGGATAGTACAAAATGAACAATAAAAAATATTCATATGTTCCTGTATTTGAAATTCTTTTTGTGTGAAGAATTACCAGTTTGCTGTACCCAGAAGACAAAAACTGTTACCTGGCTGTACTGTGATTAGTTTTTTTTATGCAATTCCAGCTATTGTTTATTGAAACAATGTATAAAGTAAAGTTGATTTTAGTCAAATTTCCTTACTGAAACATTTGAGGTAACCAATACACAGAGTCATTCCCAAATAAACTATCTGTTGAGATGGTACAAGTTGCGACTTCTGATAGTTGATCAAAAGTCCAAGCTGCAAGCTAACAGAAGGGTCTTTTTAAGGTCCTCTGTGCAACTCTCTTCTGTCAGAGAGCGATGTAGTCAGTCACCTAAAAAGAGAGCGATACTGACTCTCATGAGATGGAGCCAACCGGCTAAATGAACAAGAACCCAGGTAAATACTTGAAGGGACGTTGTCAGGCGAAAGCATAGGGCTTAAAATTGGTGAACTTGGTCCCAAAAGATGAATATGAGGTTACTTCCTCAAGTCTGAGTGTATGAGGACTTGGAAGTACAGTAGTGCCTCAGGATACGAAATTAATCCATTCCGAAGCAGCCTTCGTAACCTGATTTTTTCGTATCTTGAACTATGTTTTACATGTAAACTGCCTAATTCGTTCCAAGCCCTGCAAAAACACCACAGTAAATTTTATAATAAAGCTAAATTGACCAATAAACAAAGAAATACAACAATTTGGACCATTCAATACCTAACATAACCTTTATTGTAGTACGTACCTGTAAATAAAGTGTATTAGTGTACATGGTACAAGAAATACTTTACGTACATGTACGTACATGTGTAGTAAAATGTGGAACCTTACCTTTCGAGTAAGGCGATCTCCAAAAGTGGCGACAGAGGAGGAGGACAAATGGCAGAAAACATGAACACTTAACCTTACGAAACATTAAAAAATGGCAGAAAACATTAACACTAAACTTTACAAAACACATTAACAAATGGCAGAAAACATTAACACTTCTTGATTATCTCCATCTTCGTTCTCCATAGAAAGCATCCTCTTCTTTCCGTGAACTTCAGCAACATTCTTGGGACCCATGGCTAATAATGTAAGTAATTAAATTCACACGCAACACGATAAAGTAACTTAAAATACAACAAAAGCGAAATCACTAACACAAATTTACATTAACAAACGAAATAAGTATATGTGAACGAACGAATTCCAGTGTTTACGATAACACTGCCGCAAAAAATGGTCAAGGAGTGCCTTTACATAGAGGCATGATGGTGGCCAATAGGAGAGCAGGATCTTATGGTGGTGACTAGCATCAGGAAGCAATGGGAAAGTGGGAGGATGGTGGCGAGTCTACTCAGTTGGCAGTGCGCGAGTTTTAAAATTGTTCTCGGTGGTCTGGGCGAACCTCGGACTTTACCCTTTCGCAACCTGAATTATTTTTATATACAGAGGCAAAAGAATCTTCGTCTTTGCTTTCGTAACTTGGATTTTTCGTAATTAGGAACTTTTGAATGTCGAGGTTCTACTCTACATATCTTGCATGTCTATGGAGGTGATCCAGTTCCCTTGATGAATAGATGCAAGAATTGGACGACTCGTCTCCACCTGGAATTTTGTCTTCAAGACAAAGACATTCAGGATATCGATATCTAACACTGGTCTCCATCCTCCAGAAGACTTTGGGACCATGAAGAGGCGATTGTAAAAACCCTCTGATTCTAAATCCATAGCTCTCTCTATTGCTTCTTTTTGTATATGGAGTAACGGAGTAAGCAGTCAAGGTGATGGGTTTCTTGAGCACTTCTACCACCCACTATTCTGCTCCTCTTCTACTCTACTCTTCCCAAAAATGTAGGAGTCTGGCAGCTACTATTGCATGGGGAATACCATCCTTATTTCTTGGAGGGAGGTTTAGTTGTAGACTTCTCAATCAACTTGGAGGGGAAGCAGATGTTCGCTCTAGGCCTAGATTGGAACCCTTGTCTCCCTCCTCGAAAGGGCAAATGCTGTACAGGTGAAGATGACTTGGCGCAGGATGATAAAACCTCCAGAGCGTGTTTAGAAAACTGAGATAGTAAGTCCTGGGTCAACTTCTTTTGCAAATCGGGGGAGAAAACAAGTGCCGACTTCTGGGCTGAAGTCACCCCTTTCGAGGTAAAAGAGCATCAAAGCTCTTCAAGATTCCCATTGCAAATGTGGAGGCCAATTCCTGGGAACCATCTCTAATTGCCCTGTCAGTACATTAAAGTACAGGGAATAAGACCAAAGGCGCTGATGGATGATCCTGGATTTTCTTAGCTAGGGCACCTACTGCCCAATCCTAAAAACTAATTACTTCAAAAACTTTAAAAATGTTCTTAAGTAAATGATCAAGCTCAAATGAAGCTAACAACCTTGGCAGCCACAAATGCCAACCTGAAGACTCAATAAGTCCTGAAAGTCTCCCTGGGCAGAGGCAGATGCACCCAGAGAGGGGGCTTCTCCAGTGTCATAAAAAGTCTTCTCTTCAATGACCACGAAGGTGGATAACAAAAGGCAGAATTCCCTTGTTCCCTCTTGCTTGCTAACCAGCTATCAATTTCAATCAAGGCCTCTATTACTTCAGAGAGAGAGGCCTTGATTGAAATTGATAGCTGGTTAGCAAGCAAGAGGGAACAAGGGAATTCTGCCTTTTGTTATCCACCTTCGTGGTCATTGAAGAGAAGACTTTTTATGACACTGGAGAAGCCCCCTCTCTGGGTGCATCTGCCTCTGCCCAGGGAGACTTTCAGGACTTATTGAGTCTTCAGGTTGGCATTTGTGGCTGCCAAGGTTGTTAGCTTCATTTGAGCTTGATCATTTACTTAAGAACATTTTTAAAGTTTTTGAAGTAATTAGTTTTTAGGATTGGGCAGTAGGTGCCCTAGCTAAGAAAATCCAGGATCATCCATCAGTGCCTTTGGTCTTATTCCCTGTATTGACAGGGCAGTTTAACCAAATCCAAAGACAAACAGCTTATCTGGAAAGCAGAAGCTGTAGAAAACGGGGCTGCTGGTGTGAAGAACGTAGGAAAAGTTCTCAAAAAGAAATGTAGCAGAGCTTCATATGCAGGAGAAATCTTTTCTGGATCTTGATCATCTTCTTCAGCTGATAATATAGGTGATAAAGGAGACTTTACAGCACTAGAAACAGGAGGGGATTTAAGTAAACCCAAAATGTCATCCAGACACTGCTGGATTGGAGCCAGAACTGGGTCCACTACCGTTGAAACTGTAAGAGTCGAAGATGTCGTTGAATGATGAAAAACGGCAAAAGGAAGAACTGGCCAAAAAAACTCTGCGATGTCCAAGAAACTACAAGAGGGCTTTGACTCCTTGGCCTTCTTACAGGGCACCTGAGGGGGGCTAGACACATCCACTGCCAACCTTTTCAGCGGTCAGCCTCTGTCAAGGGCTAGAAGCCTCAAAAATGGAGGAAAGACAATGACTCAGTAAGGTGCCTTACAAATGGCTGCCTGTCGCCACCTGGGACTTGACAACAGGTGCGACTGAGCGGCTGACTACGTGTGGGCAGATCCCACCAACCTCCTTTGGGCCCAAAGTATAATTTCTCCCAGGTGCAGGGGTTTGTCTGTGACATTTACCTAGGAGAATCAGTGGGATAGACAACCAGCTCCTCCACTAACACTTCACTATGAGCAACCTTTTCACTAACAGAGCCATAGAGCTTACTAAAAGCTCAAACATATGATTGAATACTGCTTCTACACTGGCAATGGTATTGGGGTTGGAAGCAAGGAAGCTGGGTGCAGGATTAGGTGGTACAGCTGAAGAACTGGGGTTCGGGGGAATAATAGAAATATGTAATAGGCACATCACTATCCCTTTCTAGTTTGGAAAGATGAAAAGTCAGTTTCTCCACTGTTTACAATCCCATTCAACACATTCAAAACACATCAGGTCCACCAAACACACTTAGACTTCTGTAACCCACACAAACTGTATGAGTCATACATAGCAGATGTCAATCTTGTCTTGCAACCTGTTACAATAACAAGTACAGGCAGTCCATGCTTATTGACGGGATCAGTCAACAGCGTTTCAGTTTTACACTTGGCTAAAGACATCGTTAACCCGATTTTTGCCACCGGTAAGCGGTTTATTGGCATCGGTAGGCAGTTTATTGGGATCAGTAAGCTGTTTACTCACGTCGGTAAATAATTTTCGGTATTGGTAAACAGTTTATGACATCGGTTAGTGGTTTATTGGCACCAATCAGCACTTATCAGAATTGTAAACACCACTTATTACCATAACTACTGTGGTGTTCTGGTTATCGACGATGTTTGGTCATCAGTGCTCAACCAGGGACTGCTTGTACTAGATACACATAAGTTAGACATCGTCAGAAATAAGTCAACTAATCAGACTCAAATTCAATCCAAAACTGGAAAAAGGTCTGTAACTAACAACCTTACTAAATAAAAGCCAAAAGGCTATCAAAAAAATCTAAATACTTTACCAAAAGGCTATCAAAAGAATCTAAATACTTTACCAAAGTCCTCGATATACTACTGGTAAAGCCTATGAAATTAAAAAAATTGAGCTGCTGCTCACAACCTTTATTGGAAGCCGGCTAGTTTGTTTCCCTTCTTCCCCAAAAGTGGGCAAGGCTAGTTACCTACACTAAAAACAAAAGAATCACTACTGCGATTTTCAAAAATTTCAGCTGCTGGTACTTAGAAATTGTAAGCTATGTAATTACTTGGTTAGTTACTTATATAAAATTACAATTTAATAATACACTTAAAATATACTTGAAGTACAAGTAGCTGTTGAAGCAATTAATCTCATGTAGTTAATGTGAAAGAAGCCCTAGAATCTGAGACTATAATATATTGAAGCATAAAATTTTTCAAGCCTTCTTTTCCTAATTTCTGCATTCCAGATATGACTTTCATGTAATGCTAAAAAGTTTATTTCTTTATTCAAAAAGAATGCATAATTCTTCATTCATAAGCCACAAATCTTCTTCCCAGCTGGTTCCCATTTTTATATGGGATCGCCGTTTCGGATGAGCCATTTCCATCTATTTCTATCCTGTGCTTCTGCTTCATCAATTCCCTTCTCATGTAAATCTCCTCTCACACAGTCCTTCCATCTCTTTCTTGGTCTCCCTCTTCTTCTTCCTCCTTGAACCTCCATCCCCATAGTACGTCTCCCAGCGTGGTCCTCATCTCTCCTCAACAGGTGTCCATACCATCTCAGCCTCCCCTCCTGCACTTTCTTTGATACTTCCACCACCTTAGTCAACCCCCTTATGTAGTCATTTCTGATCCTATCCTCTCTTGTCACCCCAGACATCCACCTAAGCATTCTCATTTCTGCCACATCCAATTCTTCTGCTCTGTTTTTCTCATGCTTGCTGTTTCCATACCATACAGCATTGCTGTTCTTACCACTGTCTTGTGAAATTTTCCTTTTAACCTAAGCGGTACTCTTTTGTCACAAAGAACTCCAGAGGCTGCTCTCCAGTTGTTCCCGCCTGCCTGTACACGATGTTTTACTTCTTCTTCCATACTTCCTTCAGCGTTAAAAAAGAACCCAAATACTTAAACTTATCAACTCTCTCTATTTGCTCTCCACCAAGCTGAATACTTTCTCTATCATCCCCCTCAGTGGTGGTACACATATATTCTGACCAGACTGAAAAAGGATAACTAGCCTCAAATACTTACTTCAAATCAAAGAGATCTGAAATACTCCACAAGGATGTTTCATGTATAGCTGTACAAGAGGTGAGAAGTAATGACCCTGAGTTATGCGGAACTAAAGTAGAAACTGCACCTTGATGAACTGTATATACACCTTCTTCCTGTAATAAAGGAGCAAAATAAGAAAAAGCATTTGTAAAACCAAGACAATCAAGTACAATAACTGCAAAGCTGAAAAGTAACATCTTTTCCAATGAATTCACTCTTCTTGGGGAAGTTTGATTGTAGTCTTGAAACAGGGTGACTAACCTGTCATTACAGATATTAACTATGAAAAGATATGTTGCAAAGCTAAAGTAAAGTACTCTGTCATGTTCTTGTGATCAGCAATGACAACAAATGTCCCATACAGCAGCATTAACACAGCTTCGAGGCTGAATACCCTTAACAAAATGCAGACATGAAAGAAATCAAAATCATAAACACTGTAGTAATTTGTTCCCCACAACCTTCTGTCAGTCTGTTTACTACATTCTTCAAGTTTAAGGAAAAAAAAAAAAGCATTAATAACCATGATCATACACTTTACCACAAACATCTGGGAAACACCCTGATTAAACTAAAGACTTAGGCTTACTTCAAATTTAAGCCTTGAATGATTACAATATTTTCATGATTACTACTATAAATATGAGTCTCATGACAGTGTTTACTCGACCCTTGATTTCTACAACATGATTACACTCTAAACCCTTCAGTGCAGGTATCATGTATATAAGATCACATATAGCTTTGGGGCAGTGGACTGGTGTCATGGTAATCACTCTATAGCGAAGAAATATATATTAAAGGAGAGGAAAATGTATCTTTTTCGAGTAGGTCTGCAGCAAGGAGGCATTTCTGTACGTGTTTGAGGCATCTGTTCTCATGATTGTTTGAGAATACTCTGGTGTTTGTGGAACTCCAGCACACGGCTGTCGTTAGAAACGCTGCGTTTTGAATATGACGTAACACCTTGAGAACCTTCTAAAAAGTTCCTGTCGAGGGACGGTGACATTCGCCGGTTATGCTCCACCCTTTCAGCCCCACCCCGAGATCGACATATATACAGTGGAACCTCGGCATACAAAAATCCCAACTTACGAAAAATTAAAGTTACGAAAGCAAAGAAAGATTTTTTTGCCTCTGCATACGAAAATAATTCAGGTTACGAAAGGATGTTACTGTAAAGTCCCGAGATTCACCCGGACCACCGAGAACAATTTCAAAACTCGCGCGCCACCAACTGAGTAGACTCGCCACCATCCTCCCGCTCTCCCATTGGTTCCTGATGCTAGTCACTGCCGTAAGATCCTGCTCTCCTATTGGTCAGTATCTCTCCCATCGTGCATCTACGTAAAGGCGTTCTTCGGTCACTCCATAGCAGCATCGTTATTGTAAGCAGGCGGAATTCGTTCGTTCATATACGATTTAGTTTGTTAACGTAAAATCGTGTTAGTGATTTCGCTTTGTACTTTATCATGTTGTGTGAGAACTTAATTAGTACTACATAACTTAATTACGTATAGTCATGGGTCCTAAGAAAGTTGCTGAAGTTCACGGAAAGAAGAGGATGCTTTCTATGGAGACAAAAATGGAGATTATCAAGAAGTATGAGGCTGGCAACAGTTGTGTGATAGCTAAGGAATACGGGCGAAATTCGCTGATAATAGGCACCATACTTAAGCAGAAGGAAGCCATCAAAGCAGCTACACCTTCCAAGGGCATGACTATTTTGTCCAACAAGAGGAGCCACGTGCACGAGGAGATGGAGAGGCTGCTTCTTGTATGGATAAGACAAAAAAATCGCTGGCGATAAGATAACCAAGACGGCAATCTGCCGCAAGGCCAGTGCTATTTTTGGCGATTTGATTGCCTGTGCCAAAGACGACGGAGGAGAAGGGACATCGACGCCAACCCCAGACTTCAAGGCTTCTCGTGGGTGGTTTGAAAAATTCCGTAAACGGACTGGCATCCATTCGGTGGTGCGTCATGGGGAGGCTGCCAGCTCGAACACGAAACCGGCCAAAGCGTTTAATAAGACGTTCGACAAGATGATGATCAATGAAGGCTACAGTTCCCAGCAAGTCTTCAACTGTGATGAGACTGGCCTTTTTTAGAAAAAAATGCCTTGTCGGACGTACATCACGCAGGAAGAGAAGAAGCTACCCGGGCATAAGCCTATGAAAGACAGGCTTACGCTCGCACTTTGTTGCAACGCCAGTGGGGATTGTAAGGTGAAGCCCCTACTTGTCTATCATTCAGAGACTCCTCGAGCCTTCAAGGTCCACAAAGTGCTAAAGGAGAAGCTTCCAGTGATGTGGAGGGCTAATGAGAAAGCATGGGTAATGAGACTTTTGTTCACCGACTGGGTAAATCTGTTTCGGCCCGACAGTGAAGAAATTCTTGGAAGAGAAGCGCCTCCCTCTGAAATGTCTGCTTGTGTTGGACAATGCCCCTGCTCACCCTCCTGGCCTCGAGGAAGATATCCTACTGAAGTATTCTTTTATCAAGGTTCTTTATCTGCCACCTAACACCACCCCTCTCCTCCAGCCCATGGACCAGCAAGTGATATCGAACTTCAAGAAGCTGTATACGAAACATCTTTTCAAGAGATGTTTCAATATCACCGATACCACAAACCTCACCTTCCGTGAATTTTGGAAGGAGCATTTCGATGTTGTCATTTGCATCTGACTCATCGATCAAGCTTGGCAAGAGGTTTCGAGGCGAACCTTGAATTCTTCGTGGAGGAAACTCTAGCCTGATGCCGTATCCGCCCAAGAATTCGAGGGATTCAACGTGGACGAAGCTGATGCAGATTCAGAAACAATTGACGATCCTGAAACTGTTTTGCAACCAAATCTTGACGAGATCGTTGCACTCGGCAAGTCACTGGGGCTGGTTGTCAACGATGACGACATCAATGACCTTCTCAAGGAGCACCAAGAGGAGCTTACGACGGATGACCTGAAGAAGTTGGAGGCCATGCAACATAACGTCCTTCAAGAAGAGTTCTCTAGCAGTGGCGAGGAGGAGGAGGACGACGACCCTATGACAACGGCAGAAATTAAGGATGTTCTAGCTCCTTTTCATAAGGTGCAATCATTTGTATTATAGACACCCCGGAAAGGCTTATACAGGTCGTATGCTTGCGCAATTCAATGACGTTTGTGTTTGCCCGAGTCATTTCAGGAACATTGTGTAAACAGGCAGAAGCAATCTTCCTTGGATAGTTATTTTTTAAAGAGGCCTTTAGTAGGAGTAAGCAAACAGGAAGACCCAAGTGATACTACAAAAAAACAGAAAGTTGAAAGTGGTGAAGAAATTGAAATTTTGTAAAAAACGTAAAGTATAAAAAAAAATATATAAATAAAAAAAATTTAATTTTAAGTTTTTTGTAAAGTTAAGTTTTAACGTTTTCTGCCGTTTGTTAATGTTTCGTAAAGTTTAGTGTTAATGTTTGCTATCATTTTTTAATGTTTCGTAAAGTTAAGTGTTCATGTTTTCTGCCATTTGTCCTCCTCCTCTGTCGTCACTTTCAGAGATCGCCTCACTTGAAAGGTAAGGTTCCACATTTTACTACATACATATGTGCGTACAGTATTTCTTGTACCATGTACACTAATATATTTTATTTACAGGTATGTAGTACATATTAGTAGTATATGTAGTTTAAGTTAGGTATTGAATGGTCCAAATTGTTGTATTTCATTGTTTATTGGTCAATTTAGCTTTATTATAAAATTTACAGGGGTGTTTCTGCAGGGCTTGGAACGAATTAGGGAATTTACATGTAAAATGTAGTTCAAGATACGAAAAAATCAGGTTACGAAGGTAGCTTTGGAACGGATTAATTTCGTATCCTGAGGTCCTACTGTATATAGGAGCCTGAGGAAGTAGAGAGAATCAGATCATCAGAGATAAGAGAAGGTAGAGGCGAAGGATAAGAGAGGAAGAGGACGCAGAAGAGAGAGTGGGAATGGAAACAAGTAAAGCCCGCAGTTCGTAGTCGGAGAGAACGAGAGAGAGATCCCGATGTCGAGTAACCCTTTCAGAAAAGAAACATCCTACAAGTGGTTTTGAGGAGTAACCCGCCCTTCAAGTTTCAAGACTAAGGCATTCACAAAGTTAAGAAGCCGTCTGAAGTTTCTACTGTCCCCTTTTATGAAGCCATTGCTTCGAGCCCTGATTTCAACAGCTGCAAAACTGGCTAGCCAGTATTTTATTACTGCACTGTTTCCCCCTTGTCACATACTGTCAGATTTAATTTTGTTATGTAAATAGGAGAAGCCATTCTGCATTTATCTGTTAATAAGCTTGTAAATAACCTGTTCTGTTTGAGTTTCTTTCTATGTTCGTATCCCGAGTTTTAATTGTTGGTGTTGAATCCTTTTTCTTTATTATAATAAAGAACATGAGTGGACTCACGATCAGTAACAACGGGGTATCGTAGACATGCGATCAAGATTTGGCGCCATAAAGTTTGAATGAATTTTGCGGGCAGTCCCCAGTTATCGTCGGACTCAATTTTATGGCACTTGTCTAGCCCCACAAAATTGGCGATTTATGGCATCATTTACAGGCAGAGTTTAGGCTATCAGCGCCATAAGGTGCAGATAATAAAGTCATGGCACCATAACATACCTAACAAAGATGCCATTAACCAGTTATCTGCACCAATAACCAAACCTCAGCGCCATAAGCAACATTAATTGCAGTTTCAGTTAAAGGTGGTTTTCGCTTATCAGCACCCTACCGAGAACAGAACCAATAACCCGGGACTGCCTGTGTGTAGTTTTTAATAGTGTATGTGTTTTTTACTGATTACATGAAGAATAGAATGAATTCCCTCTCATTATTTTGAGTGCAAAATCATTGGTTTAGAGATTCTTCTGCAAAAATTTTTTCTTTTACTAGGTGTTTCCTAACCCTGCATTGACATACCTTCAAAACAAATTAATCTCTTTTATCTCTCAAGGAATATTAATCAAGTTCTGTTTACCTGCTGGTTCACGTGTCTGACAACAACAAAATCTGTTTTTTTTTTCTCCAAAAGTTGTATTACCTGTACTGCACACTTTAAAACATTATAAACATGTACACACACACAAACTGTGTGCACATTAGAGATTCAAATTAGCATTATGTTTTCCTGAGAGTGTGTGGAAGAGAGATTACTTAGAATTCTTAGTCTTGGGAGATATTTGAATTAGAAAAGTTGCTAGCACTGAATACAATGCTTGTTGTTCCTTATGAGTTCAGAGAGCTTGCAGTATAAAACTGCAACTGTGTGCACATTAGAGATTCAAATTAGCATTATGTTTTCCTGAGAGTGAAGAGAGATTACTTAGAATTCTTAGTCTTGGAGATATTTGAATTAGAAAAGTTGCTAGCACTGAATACAATGCTTGTTGTTCCTTATGAGTTCAGAGAGCTTGCAGTATAAAACTGCAACTGGTTGTTGCTCAACTTCACCTGTAGTGGCATGGCGGCAGAGCCAAGGGTCGCCTCTACTTAAGAGCTTGGCAAAAATTTAAAAGGTGCCCTTGCCCTGGCACAGTACTAGTATAAAAAAACAACCAGAAACACTGTTACCTAAACTGAAATATTTTACACTACGTACAACCCATCCACTGAGGGTGGTGGGTTTGAATTTTGGCCTAGCCTAACTCCTTTCTTTCTCTATAAAAATGAATAATCTACCCACCTGTACGCTTTCTCCAACTCCAGTACATTCCAGAAATCACCTTAAAACACCAGCACCACAAGACTTACGACCCAAAAAACAACTCCTACCAGACAGAGAGCTCTCCCCTACCAACCACCACCACCACCAAACACGTGCTTTCTCCTGCCCCGTGTTATTGTTTGGTTACATCCTGCCGACGCCGCCGCCATCTTGTCTATGACGTTCACAGCCTATGACGTCACAACACAACTTAAATACATCAACAGACACCTTCTAGAATCTACCACATGTTGTCTATATATAGGACACCCACCATATTTCAACAATGCATAAAATACCCATAACAATTATACAATATATAATCACACTTATCTATACCCATAACAATTATACAATATATAATCACACTTATCTCTTTCTCCCTCCCCTCCGACTGTTTCCTAACCTAGTATTCCCCTCTTAATTTCCTTCGTCCTCCAACTCTCTTTTACACCTCTACATAATTTCTAATACATTCCCCTGAAACTCCTGCTTTAGTTAATACATCAGCCACTTGCTCCTTTCCTTTTATCCATCTCACCTCCTTTATTTCCCCGGATTCAATGGTTTCCCTTATTGCAGCAATATCTATTTTTAATCTCTTGCTACTTACACCAGTGCTCGATTTGATGGCGGTCATTAGTGTTTTACTATCAGTGTTAACCAAGGCTTCTAAATTTCTCCCTCCTACTACCTCTTCCCACAAATGCTTGAAATATATCAATCCTTCTACAGCTTCCCCAACACTCAGGGCTTCAGCCTCAATGGTGGATTTTGCCACTCTCCTGGATTTCCTAGACTTCCACCATATGGGACTTCTCCTCTTCCCATCTGTCAAAGAAATAATATAACCCAGTTGAGTATGGCCATCTTCTATGTTTCCAAATGAAGCGTCTGCATAGGCTTCCCAATAAACCCTTTCTTCTTCCATCTCACTTATTGTAACTTCGCCCATCATGCTCTTAGTTTTTCTCACAATTTTAATAAGTTTCTTCATATCCTGAGTTGTTCCTTCTTTAAATGCTTTACTTAATTCGCTAATATCATATGATATTTCTGGCATCGTGTGTAGTGATACCCAATTCCAGCTGTCCTACCACTGATCTGTACTCTGTTAACTCTTTTTGTTCTAGCACTCTATTACCCGTATATCTTCTAGCCTCTGGTTCTCTTATGGAATTTATATACTGCCACTGATTAAGGGAAAATCTATTCTCCTTCTGCTCTATTACTACTCCTATATACTTGAACCTTTTACTCTCTTGTTCTCCTACTTGCAATTTCCCTTTCAATCTCCCAATCGTTTCCTTTAAGAATCCTTCAGTTCCTCCGTAGCAAAATCATCTACGTGTGTACACAAAATGCCTTCCAATTTATTGTTCTTTTTCCAAAAGAATATATTAGGTTCTAGTCTACTTCTCTCACCTTGAAGCTCCTTCACTACTTTCACCACTTTACAATACCATGCTTTTGCTGCATCCTTGAGCCCATAGACTGTTTTCTTCAACTTCCATAATCCCCTCCAACCATCTTCCCTTGGTGGCTTCAAGTACACTTCTCTTTGTATCTCGTCACTTGTAATATGCAGTTTTGACATCCAATGTATAACAATTCCAATTTTCACCTTTATTATTTGGTTAGACAGAATTTTAAAATTTCAGCATTGCATGTGGGAGCATCCTTTTCCCACTCAGCCATTTCTTCTTCAAACCCTCTAGCTACCAATCTTGCTTTACATATCCTTTCCCCCCTTTTTAATCTTTTCAGTTACTATCCATCTTGTAGATATAGCTTTTTGTCCAACATCATTTACCTCCTCATATACCTGGTTATCTCTCCAACTTAGAAGTTCTTTTTCTTTAGCTTCCATTATGCTTCTATTTTCAAATCCCAGCAACACCTCTCTTCATCTTCAATTTTTTCTACCTGACTATAATCCCTCAAGTTAACCCACCCTTTGTCACCTGACTGTGAGTCCTGCGTATATTGTACGAATCAGCCCATGCTTGGCTTGATCTTTTTTCCTGCAAGACCCTAAAACTTAAGTCCATTCTTCTACTTGTCCGGCTGTATCATTGTTTATAGCCCTAACTCTATTTCCCTTTTTGAATTTTGGTATCTCTTCCATTAACTCGCTTTCTATTGACCCACTTTGCCCGTTATCTTCCACTGTTTCCTCTATCACCTCTCTTTCTATAGTCTCTTGTGTCTGCATTCCTTCTCTCACCCATTATCTCCTCTCCTTCCAGCCAATCTACTTTCCCTTCATTTGGGCCATCTGACCTACCTTTCACCCCATGGGATTTATCTATTCTAGCCGATATCTCTTCTGTATCTGGTGATCGTCGTTGAATCCTTGTCACATGTATCCTAGCTACTTCTCTTAAAGAATCCCCATGTTTGACTATTATTGTTTTTCCCCACCGATATCTCCCACTACCTGAGCAGGTCCTCTCCATTCATTTTCATTTTCCCTCTTATAGAATACCTCATCTCCTACCACTGCTTCTTCAAATTTATGTTCTCTGATGTTTTTGTTTAGCGCTATTCTTATTTTATTACAGGACTCATTTTTTATAAATGCTTCTCTGGCCTTGTGCATTGCATTCAGTGTGTCCCTTACCATACCCTCTTCCATCCCTTTTTCTCTGCTTGCAGGACTAGAACTTTCTTCTCCTATTAGGTTAGGCAGTGAAGGGTTTTTTCCAAATACTAATTGGTTGGGAGAGAAACCTCCATTATTCATTAAACAGTTCCTAGCACTCACTACCCATTTCAAAGCTAGGGACCAATCTACTTCCTCTTCCTCCATCATCTTCCTTACACTTCCCTTGATCATGCCTACGGTCTTTTCACATAATCCGTTGCTCCACGGAGATTCTGATGCTGTGGCTAATACTTTATATTCCATTTTTCTGCCATCCTCCTTACTTTTTCATTTTGAAATTCTTCTCCCCCATTATCTGACAATATTTTGGAGGGTGCTCCAAATATAGCAAACCAGCACTCAAAAAGTATCTTTATTATAGTTTCTGGTTTCTTATCTTTTATCCAACAGGCCTGACAATATCTCGTTGCCATATCCACTATTACCAAGAACTTTCTCTCTTCTATCTCTCCCACATCCATCGCTACGACTTCATTGAACGTTTTACTCCAAGAAAAGCCTACTACCGGTTTGGCGGGGTTTCTTTTGTATTTTTTACAAACCTCACATTTTTAATCAGTTCCGTTAGTAACTTTCTTATTTCCTCTTTTTCTTTTTCGATTAACCCATTACTCCATTGTGCTTCCTCTGTTAGCTTCCATATTTTATCTCCACTTCCATGACCAAACTGTAAATGTAATTTCTTCATTGTGTTCTTAATTTCCCTCGGATTCTTTCCCTTCCAACCCTCCAGTAATAATTCTTCTACCTTCCTCCTCCTTATAGGCACTCTTAAATGACCCTGTTCGTCTTCTCTTAACTCTACTTCATTCCCCCTAATACTTCTACTATGACACAATTTTCTTTCAAATTTAGGGTCATACCCATTTTACTCATGGTTTGCTTACCTATCAGCCAGGGTATATCACCTTGCAGAATTTCCGTCTTCAAATAAAACTTTCTGTTTTTTTAGTATCACAGGTATTTCTATTATTCCTCTGGACTTATAAGATGTCTCACCAAAATTAAACACTTTATTAGACTCTGTCCGTAGTGTCTCATTCTCCTCAACTCTTCCTGACTCAAATCCATGACAATACGTGCTAGTCACAATTCCCCGCAAACTGTTGATTTACACCCTGTGTCCAAAATTGCATCAACCACCTCCATGATGCTTCCACTATTTTATTAACTTCTCCTACATAAACCTCTTCTTCTTCTGTCCCATTTTCTGTTTTTACCTTATTTTCTTCTAGTCTTGTTTCAGTTTTCTTCCTATTATGAAAATTCTGAGGACAATCCCTAGCCCAATGCCATTCTGAGCTGCATATTGCACATACTGTTACCTTCCCTTCTTTGTTTATAGGATTTCTACCACCCCTTCCTCGGTTCCATCTTCCCCGATATCTTTGGTTTTTCCCTCCCTCTCCCAGAACTGGCATTGCCTTCTGACGAACCCCACCATTCCGTTCCTCTTTAGTCCCTAATCCTCAAATAGTCTTTTCATTGTTTGCGACACTGTTCCGTACTCTAGCTTTTCTTGCCCACAAGCCGATAATACCATTTGTTTTTGATTTTCCGTGAGATTTGCTTGCTCTATTACATGATACCCCTTGACTTCGCCTTCAAGCGCGCCTTTCCCCATTGCTCTTTCACACTCAGATGCTGCCTTCTCGTATCTAACTTAAATAGTCCGCCATATTTTCACTAGATTCTCTTCTTATTAGAAGGTATCTTTTTATTCTACCGTAATTCTCCATTACCGAGTCTTTTAGATAGGCTTTATCTAGTTTCTCTAGGATTAACTTTGGACCCTCTGTACCAGTAAGTTTATCTTTATCTAATGCTTCCACTAGCTCTCGGGCTTTCCCTTTTAAGCTCATTCTCATTTCTATCGCCGGTATTTTTGTATCTTCTCCATACAACAATAGCCAATCTTCGGCTTGACCTTTCCATTCCTTTGTATTCTTCTTGTATCCCGCTAAACCTAGGACTTCCCTTCTCATCTAGTAGTCTCCCTTTGTTCACTGTCGGATCCAGGCATCTTTGATCACCACGCTCTGCTACCAGTTTGAATTTTGGCCTAGCCTAACTCCTTTCTTTCTCTATAAAAATGAATATCTACCCACCTGTACGCCTTTCTCCAACTCCAGTACATTCCAGAAATCACCTTAAAACACCAGCACCACAAGACTTACGACCCAAAAAAACAACTCCTACCAGACAGAGAGCTCTCCCCTACCAACCACACACCACCACACGTGCTTTCTCCTGCCCCGTGTTATTGTTTACATCCTGCCGACGCCGCCGCCATCTTGTCTATGACGTCACAGCCTATGACGTCACAACACAACTTAAATACATCAACAGACACCTTCTAGAATCTACCACATGTTGTCTATATATAGGACACCCACCATATTTCAACAATGCATAAAATACCCATAACAATTATACAATATATAATCACACTTATCTATACCCATAACAATTATACAATATATAATCAGTGGGTGCTCCAGGTACTTTGTTCCTCCTAGCTCCAAAAACTCTATACGTAACTCATAGAAGGTGAAAAGATAGAACACAGTGAATTTTAAAAGGCTGTTAAGTTAGTGCCAGTCTGGAGTTGGTGCCAGACAAGACATGGGAGCTCGCGGATTGGTAGTATATTGCTGCTGGTGATGGACTGTAGCTGGCGCTATGCGAGCTGGACATGAGGCGAGCTGGGCGCTCATTGAAATGGTTGGAGTTTGTGGACCATAAGCTCTAAAGTTGGCGCCAGATTGTGGTTGGTGCCAAGTGTGCTGAGCAACAGGGGAGCCTGAAACTCTGGGTGCTAGCTCTATAGCTGGGGCCAGACTTGAAGCTGGCACCAGGTGAGCTGGGTATCAGGGGAGCTAGCAGCTCGAAGCTCTGGAAGCTCCATAACAGCGACAGACTACAGCTGACCCTAGTCTGGAGATGGCGACAGGTAAGACATGTCCTCTGGGTTTAAATACAATGAAACATGTCCACATTTACTGCATACACAGAAGTGAAAAAGAATAACTGTTCAAGCAACAAACCATATTAGCCTCAAGCAACAGGTTTGTCACCACTCTTCACTCCCCTTGCTGGAGAGAGGAGCTGAAGCTACTGAGAAGCAGATTTTTATGTTGTATGGAACACAGAAAGTGCTGTAACAGTATGGTTGCAATGCTTGCCTGCATCAAGCCAGTTTCAGCGTATGATGTGTCGATTCTTCAAACCGCCCACAGGTATGAAGAAAGGAGAAAAGGGAAAGAAGAGAGACCAGTCACCCCACTCTTTCCCCACCTGATGCAATCATCTTAGGCAAGATACAAACTGTCCCGCCAGGGGCACTGGATTATTTACAACTGTTGATAAGTCACCACTGAACACAAGGAAAAAGCGTCCAAGGACCTGTGGGTAACATCCTTCCGGTAGAAGACAAGGAAAGTGGTTTGACGCAGTCAAGAACCAGCATTCAAAATTCTAAGAACAGATAAGTTCTATTTAAATGCCAAAGAGGAACCTATTCCTCTGATGTCATGCAATTATGCATGCACAGAATTGGTGACAGAATTGACGATGAGGAGTAGGTTTTCCTAATCAACTCATGTAGTTAAAAGAAAGGGTATTCTAGTAGACCTCTTTCTCAGCCTGGCCTGTGTTAACAAAGTCTACGACACCTAAGGGCTAGGTGATGGGTCCTTTAGATAACAACGCAGTGCTCTCATGGGACAAAGCAGAAACTCTTGAAGGTTGTTGATAAACTCCACACTGTAAGAAATGGAAAAGGAGGAAAATCTGTCATCGTGAGCTGAGGGAATCTGGGTTTTAGCCACAAATTCCGGGGAAAATTCGAAAGCTAGTGACTCCAACCCCTTGTGAGTTTATGCCACAATCCTAACCATGGAGCTCTCCAACTCTTCCAAGGATGCCAATGTCGGAAGGAAAACTTTCCAAAGTCAGTTTCCTGTAAGATAACCGACTAATGGGCTCGAATGGAGCTCGAGAGAGACTATTCAGTACCAGACTAAGGTCTCACGTAAGAGGTACGAGTTCCCTAAAAGAACATGAACTCTCAACGCTCTTCAACCGCATAGAGAATTTCCAGGACGAAGTGATGTCCATATCTTTCAGATAGAGAACTAATCACAAGGCAGCCCTGTAGCCCTTGCCAGTATAAACAGAAAGAATTTTCTTTTCTGAAAAAGATCTAAAGATCTTTATCTTCTGAACAGAAACTGAGAAATCCATTCGTTGACACCAATCACAGCAGACGGCTCATCTTGAAAACAGCCGAGGAAGATCCTTTTAAGCAGCCTTACATCTGAGTCGCAGCTCCACAAGAAAGATTTCTACTTTAAGCAAAGGATGGTTTTTCTCTAAAAGTCCTACAGCTGCATCAGCACCAGTGACCCTACTAGTACAGTCCGACCTCTTAAATCCGGTAACTCCCGTGATCCAGGAAGCTTTTGTATCAGCTGTCAAGTTTTTGGATTTTTGTGGATTTTGGAGCTGAAGCTTGCTCCAAAAATACAACAAGAGTTTTCCGGCATTCTACCATTTGATCTTATCAATAATACAAAAGAAAGATTTATCACTCAAACTATAAGTTTTGAGGAAACCCTTAAAATTAACTCCAGAATTCATTTGTGTAATCAAAGCTTGGAAATCAGCAGTTATATTTTACTGTTAATGAAACAAAGTCTACTAGGTGACAAAAGCTTTTTCTCAAGAATTCACAATACAAATTAAGAACTTAAACTTTAAAAGAGAGAGAGAGAGAGAGAGAGAGAGAGAGAGAGAGAGAGAGAGAGAGAGAGAGAGAGAGAGAGAGAGAGAGAGAGAGAAATAAAATTATTCAACTTACAGTTCCTCCCCTGCTAAAAAGCCTCACTTCACCACGGGTTGTACCAATAACAATAAACTGATCGTCCGGCTGAAAAGAAAGGATGTTGATGAGATATACTAAACCCTATTACATTTTGTATTAGAAACTTTCCAAAATCTTAAAAAAAAATTACATCAATGAAAAATTGTTAAACAGATACTATGCCATATGATTTACATAATATGCTGTACCGAGATAAAAATGACATAAATTTTTTTAGACAGAAATCCAAAAATTCCATATGTAAGAGATATTAAAGCTTACAAATGTAACAGTTTGTGAAGCAAAATGATATTCTTTAGTTGGATTTTTGAAAAAATTGAATACTACAGTAAATACCTATTATTTATATAATTTTCAACCAAAATCGGACAGGTAAACAAGCTTTCTGGATATTCTTTTTTTTCTGGCCCCTCTCCACTGAAGGCACTCGGGGATGTTGGGTATGTAATATTCCGCAAATTTTCACAACTATTTACATCAATTTTAACCCTCAACATGAAATACTTAAAATACCAAAATAGGAGTCAAATGACACATCAACAGCCTATAGGTGATTCATAATAGCTTAGACTAGATAAAGCAGTAGCCTAGGCTAAATAAACATGACTTTTTTATAATCAAATAATTTTATATATGCTTACCAAGTAATTATATAACTAGTTTCCAACTCAAACATTATTCAAAATTTTTGGAGTAGCGCTTCAATATAGTTTTGGTAGGTGATCAGTCCGTCCCACTAATGGAATATTGGGATCTAACAGACAATCCTCACTTGGTCTATGCCTTATGCCCATCAGAGGGGAGGAGGGTGAGCTCCAATTCTGTAATTACTTGGTAAGTATATATAAAACTATTATAAAAATGTCACTTTTATATAAGTAATTTACCAAATAATTACAGAGCTGAATCCCACACTGACAGAAGGTGGGATACATGGACATAATATTCTACTCCAAAACATTAAGTCTTGTAATAAATTTGAAATAGAAAAGTTCTTCGCATTGAATACAATGCTTGTTCCTTATTAGTTAAGAGAGGGTACAGTATAAAACTGCTACTGGTTGCTGTGGTAAAGCCAAGGTTGCCTCTACTTAAGTGGGAGCTTTGTAGTGAAAGAGTACTCTGATAGCTACCAAAGCATCAGTGGAAGTTATGCAGCTAAGGACTTATCTGCTAGCTAGCAGCCTTGAAAAGATACCCTTGCCCTGGGTGCAGTATCAATACAAAAAACAACCATAAACACTGTCACCTACACTGAAATAACACCACAACCCTTCCACTGAGAGTAGTGGGTGCTCCAGGTACTTTGTACCTCCTGGATCCTAAAAACTATATACATACTAAGTACCTCCTGAATCCTAAAAACTATTAAGTACCACCTCGCTAAAAGGTGAAGAGATAGGAGAAAATCCTATGCTTCCTCCTGCCATACCATGCCAGTCATTATCCTGTGGTACTGCAGGATTTTAAATGCTATTTATCTGGCGCCAGGAAAGTCAAGGAAGCTCTAAAGTTGGTGACAGATTGTAGCTGGTGTCAAGGGCACCAGGGGAGCCCAAAGTTCTGGGTGCTAGGAGCTCTATAGTTGAGGACAGACTTGTACTGGCACCAGGCAAGCTAGGTGCCAGGAGAACTAGCAGCTTGAGGTTCTGGAAGCTCTATAGCTGGCACCAGTCTGGAGATGGAGCCAGGCGAGCCGTGGTAGCTTGCAGGTATTGCTGGTGCCAGACTGTAGCTAGAGCCAGGTGAGCTGGGCCCAGTTCACAAACTGGGTGCTAGTCGAACTGCTGGGAATTTGAAAATGCTGTGAGCTCTAAAGTTGGCACCAGGCAAACCCGAAGCTCTGTGGGCTGGGAGCTCTATAACTGGGCACCAGGAGAGCTAGCAGCTTGACGTTCTGGAAACTCCATAACTGGTGACAGATTGTTGCAGGTACCAGGGGAGCTGGGCATCAGCTGAGCTAGTAGTTTGGGAATCACTTATTAGAATCGTGAGATGCAAAGGTCAATTATACTTCCAGTAGGTTGATGCAGAATGAAAGTAAAGGGCATATGAGCCTGAAAGCTAAAGAAGTGCAGGCTGCTTTGATGTTTATAGCTTTCACTAAAAGAAGACAAAGACAAAGTTGTACTCCTGAATCCGAGTGTTTCAGCAATAAAATCTCTTTAAGATAAAGGACAATGTGATCTTAATCAGATAGCAAAGACGTTCTTGACCAAACATCAAAGGATAAAAGGCATTCTTGATTATCAAGTCCTGCTCATGTAAATACCTAGAAACTTGAATTGGACAGAGCTCACTTTTTCCCTCAGAGGTGGTGAATGCTCCTGCTTGCTTGGAGCATGCGCTAGCACCAGGCTGTAACTGGTGTCAGGTGGGCCAGATGCTAAGCAAATTATGAATTCGGGAGCTGGACGGAGCTTCTGGAAGCCAAGGCTGTCCTTAACTCCAAGGAAGAAAGAACAGATCCAGGTATTGGATGGATCCTCATTCTTAGTTAAAACAAGGGAAAATGAGGAAACCATATCTCATGCTTCCTAGCTAGGCATGTAAAAGGGCTCGAGAGATCATGAGAAGATGAAAGATCCAGGTCATTGTGCTTAACCACAGAGAAGCATAGATTGGTATCTCTTCAAGGAAAGTGAGATCGTAAATCTCAGAAATAAAAGGGTAGTCCACTGCAGGTTCAGCAGTGTTCTAAAAAACCCCCAAAAAGAAGAAAAAAAAAAAAAAAAAAAAAAAAAAAAAAAAAAAAAAAAAAATCTCACCACACACAAGAAGATATGTAAGTCCGAGACACCAGCTTCACAAGACGATCTGAGACCCAGAGGTCTGGAACAACTAGGCCCTATTAATAATAACAAGACGATCACCAAATCTGGTAGATGGAGGAAGAAGGCAACTTCTGAATCTTCTAATAGCCTCTACAACATGTCCTGAAGACTCTTTGGAAGAAAATCCTCCGGACAGTCCAGCACACCTGTCTGCGCAAGATAGGACCACCCTTGGTGGTATCAATGATGCTAGGTTGTCTGAAAGACATGGCTTGGGGGGACATATCTTGTAGAGTCCATCAAGATCCATAGCAGATTCAGGAGCTATTACATGTGCCAGAATGGACTAAGAGACTAACTAGAAATTGAGCCCGAGACTGTTTAGAACCTTCTCGAACATATTAAAGGGTGTAAGGCGAGCAGGTCTGCAAAGGACCAGCTATAGCATGGTGCCTGTTGCCCCTGCTACAACTGGAGTAAGGCCTTGAAGAGGCCAACAGGTCCAAGGTTTGCTTGCTTTATACAATAATCAGATTCCAACAACCCAAGGGATCAAAAGTACATGATGGGAAGGACA
Source organism: Macrobrachium nipponense (assembly GCF_015104395.2). Taxonomy (NCBI): domain Eukaryota; kingdom Metazoa; phylum Arthropoda; class Malacostraca; order Decapoda; family Palaemonidae; genus Macrobrachium; species Macrobrachium nipponense. The sequence continues at coordinate 11,017,315 of NC_061103.1, read as the reverse complement.
TGATTCTGATGACCCAGTATGTTCACCGGATATCTTTCCGGTTCCTCAAGTGGGCTCTTTGACCTAGACCTGAGGTGCTGATAAAAACACTAAAATTAGGCTCAGCAGAAGAAGGGACTCCCTTGTGCAACTCATATTCAGAAATCTACCACTGAAGGTCTGACTAAAGAGACCTGGGCTAAGAAACAACACGGAGGTGTCTGACTGTGTTTCCCTGCCCTGGAACGGTTAGTGTGAAGCGCCTTGGAGGCCCCTTTCTTGATGTTGAGGACCAACAGTGGCCACCAAAAATAGGTTTTCCTTTTTTTTTTTTTTTTTGCCAGATTTCCACTCATGTTTACACTTGCTGCCTAAATTCCTATCTGGTTTGAGTTTTTAAGTAAGACATTAATTTTCTTGGCCTTCTTACTAGGGTATGTCCTGCTAATTTTTTATCTTTCAGTCTTCTTTGTTTTCAGCCTTTGTCCATCTCCATATGGCGTCACTGTTCTGTTTAATTAAGCCTTCTCCATCTTCTATCTTGTGTATCCTGCTCTCTTAACCCTTCTACCTGCATGCCATTTGCTGCATTATCTTTCCAGCTGAATCTTGGCCTTCACCTCCTCCTCCTACAACCACCTGCATTTCCATGAACCTTCAACAGATATGATCCTCCTCTCTCTGCATGACATGACCAAACCGCTGCAATCTTCTTTGCCGAATCTTTTTTAACAACACTTATACCACTTCGACTGTCCATCTAATATAAGTTTCTAATCCTAACCCTTCTTGTGACTCCACAAATCCATCTCAACATCCTCATTTCTGCCACTTCTAACTTCCTTTCTTGAACCTTCTTTATTGACTACAGCTTAGCCCTATACATCATTGCTGGTCTAACTATACTTTTATGAAACCTTCTTCTTACTTTCACACTAATCCTCTTGTTGCATATTCCAAATGATCTCCTCCAATTCATCCAAGCAAACGGTATCCTATGGTTTACTTTCGAGTCCATGCCTCCATCATCCATCACACAGGACCCAAGGTACTTGAAGTGGTAACCCTCTTGATGTCTTCTAAACCTAATTTAATTTCACCCTGCTTTCCTGCCCCTCCCATCCACATGTGTTCTGTCTTAGCTCTGCTTATCCTTAAACCTCGATCTTCAAGAGCTTGTCTCCACAACTGTAGTTTTATCTCCACCCCTTCTCTAGTCAGGTCCACCAAAACATCATCATCAGCAAACATTACACTTCAATGGGACTTCTCTCACATCTGATGTAATAACATCCATCACAAGGTCAAAGATGTAGTAGGGACCGAGAGTTGAACCTTGATGTAAACCAACTCTTACACTAAACTTTTCTGTTGTTCCCACAGTGGCCCTTACTTGAGTGGTAACCTGCATACATATCCTGGACTACTTTAACATGCTTTTCTGAAGCACCCATCTCTCTCATACATCTCCACACTTCTTGTCTACGTACTCGATCATATGCCTTCTCCAGATCAATAAATACTAGATGTAGCCCTCTCTCTCTTTCAGCATGTTTTTCCATTGTTTGCCTCAGGGTAAAAATTGCATCTACGGTATCCTTTTCCTGCTTAAACCCGAATTGTTCTTCACTTGTTGTTTCATTCATTTCTTTTTTCAATAATTCCTTTGTATTTCTTTATAGTATGAGATATAAATTTCATCCCTCTGTAATTTGTGCAGTCTTGTACAGTATATCCCCTTTTCCTTATATACTGGGACCATAATACTATTTCTTCAGCTTTCCGGCATTTTTTTTGTCAGAAGATCATTGAAAAGAGGTTTTAGAGTATATCAACCCCTCCTCTTCCTAAACATTTCCACACCTCAACTGGTATAAGATCGGGTGCAAAATCCTTTCCATTTTACATCTTGTCAATTGCTCTCTTCACTTCTTCTCTGGTGATATCTGGAACTGCTTTTACTCAAGGGTTTCTCTCTTCTCTTTTTCTTCTGGGGTTCTCTTCATTTCATAGTTTCTCAAAATGTTCCTTCCATCTTGCTCTTATACTCTTCCCTTGAAAAAACTCTTCCATTTCAGTCCTTGATCTGCTTGATGCGAGTGAAAGATAATTCTATAGCCTTTGGTAGAGAGTAACTAATATGCAGTATCCCTTCAGTTCTATGTTAATTACTTTATAGATTTTACTTTTCACCTGCTCCTGTGGGTCATTTTCTATTTAGTTTTCCAACTACTTTAATCCTATGAGAAGAGACAAGCGAGATGCTCAAAAATAAAATAAAATCTCCTTTACATAAACTGAGAAACTGTAGTGTCTACAGTTTATTTTCACTATATTAAGCACCTTATTCTCACATCATATACATACAGGCAGATCCCGGTTATCGGTGGACTCGGTTAATGACGATCCAGTTTTATGGGGCTTGTCTAACACCATAAAATCGGCTATTTATGGTGCCATAACAGGCCGCATTTCAGTTATTGGCGCCATAAGGTGTCAATAATAGAGTTATGGCGCCATAGCATACCTGAACTCAGTGCCATAGGCGCAATAAATCCCCGACTTTCAGTTAATGGCAATTTTTGCTTATCTGGGGACTGCCTATTCAATTAACTTGAAACAAATTCATGGCAAATACAAACTAAGGAAAGATGCAAATGCTACTGCTAGGAAAGGCAACAAGGCACTATGTATTCAATAACAAAAAGAAATTAATATAGTAATAAGAAGATGGATACCATCCTAGGGGGTGTGACCAAATTAACAAAAAACCTCTAAATGATCCGATTGACCAGCTTAAAATGAAAATCAACTAATTGGCAACAGAAGCAATCCCAAGCCACACTGCTACACTAAATTAAATAACAAGAAGACTGGGAATCTGCTGAAATCCACCATGACAAAAATAGCCTCATTACAAAAACTTTTTTACAGTCCTATTTTTTCAGTAAATGCATTCATTCTTCAGTTGGATCTACCTATCTAGTCTCCTTATGATTCCATATGATATATCTGCACTCCTTTCACAGTTAAGACAGGAATAGAAAAAATATTACTAAGACAACAGATAGTGCTGTTCATAAGCCAAAATTACAGAAAAAACCAAGAAATATGAATGGAGGATTCCTCAGCATAGGGATATTCAATGATGAGAAGAATTAATGCTGCCACTTCTCACAGATCACAGTTATGCAGGAAACTAAGCTGAACTGGAGATTAGTTCCATTCTGCACATCTAGTTTAAAAGATGGTTCCTGTACCATTTAAGACATACAAAGAACTTAGCCAATGCTTCACAAAACTCTCATGTCGTCATTACAAGTGAGGCAGTCCCTGGTTATCGGCTCACTAGGTTAATGGCGCTGGTCTAGCCCCATAAAATCGGTGATTTACAGCACCATAATGCACAGAGTTCCAGCTATCAGCGCCAAAAATAGAGTTATGGCGATGATACTTGATGCAATTAACTGGTTATCAGCTCCGAGCCTCATAAATGGCCAAATTATGGTTAATAGCAATTTTCGCTTATCGGAACCCCCTTCGATAACCTGGGACTGCCTGTACAACATTCATGCAAACAAGTTAATGATAATGTATCAGTCTACAAATGTAACAATATTAACTTACAGTAAATGCACAACATAAAAATATGTCATCATCTTCTGAGGGCCTGAAGGTTTGTGTTGGCCGGTATCTGCTGTAGATAAATTTTCTGTTATTGGCTGACCCCTCTAGACCTGTAGGAGGTATATTGTAACCACGCTTTGTTACTCTCATGGTGAAATTTGTCGGGGAGGCTCTTACAGACCTAGGCTCAGGACATCTGTGGGGCCTGAAAGAGAAAAGCAATACTATCATACAATCATTGAAGTACATGTATTTTCAATTCAAATTCAACTTCCAGTTCAACTTCTATTTGATAAGGAAACTCTGATATTTTTCTTATTCTTTATACATCTTATGAAAGAATATTTTGCTGATATAGTGAACTAATATCTCACATAAACCTGCAGTGAGTAGCAAATTATAAGATGGAATACATTATAAGAGGGAATGTGAGGTGAAAATGTTTATTATGACAATGGTATTGGTAAAGTTCAACATAATATAATACAAAAGTATTTCCTGATAAGCCGGTCTTAAATGGTTTTCTTTGTACCTAGGCTTTTGTGCAAACTGTACATTTTATGAACATGACCCTTGTTTCCTCCTGTTGCAAGAGTCCAGTTGCCTGGATGATCACTTCTTCCATTGCTACAGGGACAGAGAATATTTTGTTTGTTTGTATGGTGTTTTTACGTTGCATGGAACCAGTGGTTATTCAGCACGGGACCAACGGCTTTACGTGACTTTCGAACCATGTTGAGAGCGAACTTCTATCACCAGAAATACACATCTCTCACTCCTCAATGGAATGGCCGAGAATCGAACCCGCGACCACCGAGGTGGGAAGGAAACACCACACCAACCACGCCACTGAGGCGCTGGGACGGAGACTATTGGGCATGGGTCGTTTGCCTAGAGCCTACTGCTGTCCATTTCAGTAACAGGAAAATTAACCTGTCCTAATGTAGCTTCCCTTATTGCTACAGCCTGGCAGCACTATCAATTTTGCTCATTTCTAGAGTAGCCTCCTGCTTTTCACATGTGGATGATGTGCTCAATGCACCCAAGTGAAGAGATCAATCTACTGGCCCTGGCAATGTCCTCCACAATCTTCAGAACAGCTGTCACAGAGCATCGCTGATACCAAGGACCCACATCTGTCAATCAGATGGACAAAAGTTTTCCGTGGAACTGCTTCAAATTGTCTGTTTCAACAGGACAAAAAGGTGGTTATGGTGAAAAAAAGCTGTGCAGAATCTCGTATCATTGTGACACCACCATATCAAAGGGGCAATTTCATATTTCAAAAGCACATCATAGTGTCTTTCAAAATTGCTCTCTTCAATCAGGAAGAGAAATGAGCTGGAGTGATGTCAAAGACTTAATGTTGCCATTGTTAGAGCCTTTCTCATTCATCTTCTCTATAACATCAACAGTGCTTTAAGTTTTTGTAGTAACCTCAAGAAACAGTAGCCCATCATCTGTCTTATTGGGAGTTAACTTAGATTTCGCTTTCTGACTCCTATGGCTAAAAAGATTGCAAATCCAATGTAAAATCATCCCCAAAAGTGGTTAAACCCGGTTGGCAAAAGTCTTACACTAGAGTCCAAAGCATGAACCTCCTCACTTTGAATAAAACCTAGTTCCTTCCTTTGGGTGTTTTGCTATCATTTTTCTGTCCTGGAGTTCCAAGGGAGGAACAGATTTTGGTCAACTAACAGACAACAATGCAATGGTCTGGAACCCTTTACTGAAGCCCAACTAGAAAAGACTGATCATTGGAATAACCCAGGTTGTGAATCTGTGAAGCTGAAACTAAAAGGAGTGACTGGTCAATATGATGGTGGTGGTTACAATCCTTAATTATGACAAAAATTCTGGTCAAAAGAGCTGGAGTGGGTCTGGTCCCGAGTATGTCCCAAAACATCTATGTATACATACTATCATGAAACTTCAAAATATTCTATAATTTCTTACTAGTACAACTTCACTCAAAGCTATTCAATTCAGAGCAACTGTGAAATTTGTGGCAGTCATCAAGTGGTTCTTAGTCTGGGGACTGAAGTGATGACAATTGCTGCTTGAATCTTTGCTAGCATTGCGAATCGTAGAGGACAATTACCAAGGTTCCATCTACGACTTGAGTGTTTCACCCAAGTCATCACTAGGCTCAATGGAGTGACACCACAGCCCAATAGTTACTTTAATCTGTTTACTGTTACGTATTGTCAAATTAATTACTCCACAATGCCTACCATTCACTATAGATGATGTTTTCAAGGGAGAGTAACAATTCACAGATACAAACAGATTTTTATCTAGTCACAGCGATTGCAGCTTTGGATGCCTTACTAGATTTCTCATTTCTTTCAATGTCTACATGAGAAAGGAGCCAAAATATTTCACTACTTGTAACAAGTTCATAAAATTTATTGAATGAAAATTTAATTTGTTAAACAACAGTTTTTTTTAAGACAATTATTCTTAAGTTTCAAAAGCACTTCTAGTCACAGAGAAAGAAAAAATTTTGGTACAAAACATGGCCTCCTCTATTAAAAGATTCAGCATGAGCTGCATTGGTCACTGAATCTTGATAATGAGGTGGTTAATTGGTACAAATGGGGTGATAGGAGTATAACCCCTTACTTGCTCAACCTCACTGCTAACTTTTTCCTTCAGCCACAGGGACATAACAGGTCAGTGGACATGGGTTCAACTTAAATAAAGGCTACAGTTTTTATACCTAAGAAAAGTACAAATTACATTAATAAATGTGTTACCTGTTCCTAAGAAGAAACCACCATACCTTTTATAAAAGGAGGGGAGGATTCCTGAATGCATCTGAGAGTTGGATTCTACCTTGAATTGATATGCTTTCAATTGCATATGCGAGCAGGGGATGTCATGACTCCTCTAACCACAACCAGACTGCTGAAATTGTTGACTGGTGCAAGTAGGGCCCTGGCCCACAGATTCCCAAAACTAGATGGAACTTAACCCTTAAACGCCGACTGGACGTATTTTACATCAACATTTTTTGTCTCCCGGGTGCCGACTGGACGTATTTTACGTCGACAAACAAAAGTTTTTTTAAAAATTCGCGGAAAAATACTTTTAGGCCTACCAGCCAAAAACTCTTGAATCACGCGCCTTGGGGGATGCTGGGAGTTCACGGATCAAGGTATTGTTTTATTTACAATCGTTACGCAGGCGCGCAAGCGCGAATTTCTTTCTTGCCGCACTAAAAAGTATCTGTGACACATCTCGGAAATTATTTCGTCACTTTGACAAAATTTTTGTACCATTTTAAATTAGCCGTTACATGGAGTATTATATATGAAAATGTGCGCATTTTTATGAAGAATACAACAAAAAAATATTCATGATTGTAGCTTTTATCAGTTTTGAGATATTTTCATATAAATAACGATAAGTGCCAAAATTTCAACCTTCGGTCAACTTTGACTCCATCGAAATGGTCGAAAAACGCAATTGTAAGCTAAAACGCTAATATTTTAGTAATATTCAATCATTTAAATTAATTTTGCAACTAATTGGAAGTCTCTAGCACAATATTTCGATTTATGGTGAATTTATGAAAAAACATTTTCCTTACGTCCGCGCGGTAACTCTTCCGAAAAAATCATACATGCGATTGTGGTAATGTTTGCACCATTTTAAATTAGCCGTTACATAAAGTTTTATATATGAAAATGTGCGCAATTTCATGCACAATACAACTAAAAACAACCCATGGTTGTAGCTTTTATCAATTTTGAAATATTTTCATATTAAAAAAAAATGATAAGTGACAAATTTTCAACCTTCGGTCAACTTTGACTCTACCGAAATGGTCAAAAAACGCAATTGTAAGCTAAACTGCTTATATTCTAGTAATATTCAAGCATTTACCTTCAGTTTGCAACAAATTGGAAGTCTCTGGCACAATATTTTGATTTATGGTGAATTTATGAAAAAAATAACATTTTCTTTACGTCCGCTGGCGGTAACTCTTTCCGAAAAAACCAAAAATCATACGTGCGATTGTGGTAATATTTGCACCATTTTGAATTAGCCGTTACATAAAAGTTTTATATATGAAAATGTGCGCAATTTCATGTAAAATACAACAAAAATAATTGAAGGTTGTAGCTTTTCTCATTTTTTAAATATTTGCATATAAATCACGATAAATAGAAAAAAAAACCACGTTCGGTCAACTTTGACCTCTACCGTGAAATAGGGGTCGGAAAAACGCCAATTGTAAGAGCTAAAACTCTTAGTCTAGCAATATCAGTCATTTATCTTCATCTTGAAACAAATTCGAAGTCTCTAGCACAATATTTAGATTTATGGTGAATTTAAAAAAAAATCTTTCCTTCCCTCTGCGCGCGGATTCTCCGCCACAAATCTCCGAAATGCGTATGTTCCATTCTCGGAATATTTGCTCCATTTCATATTAGGCATTTCATAGAGTTTTATATATGAAAATGTGCGCAATTTCATGTAGAATAAAAAGAAAAATATTTGAAGGTTGTGTTAGCTTTCTTATTTCCGAAATAATTGCATATAAAAAAATATATATATAAAAAATTCTACATTCGGTCAACTTTACCTAGTCAGATATGGTCGAAAACTGCATTTGTAAGCTAATATTCTTACAGTATAGTAATATTCAATCATTTTCTTCATTTTGAAAGAAATTGGAAGTCTCTAGGACAATATTTAGATTTATGGTGAATTTTTGAAAAAAATATTTGTTTACGTACGTGCGTTACGAATTCATGCATTATTTTGTGATAATATTTTCTCTGTGTTGCTTTTATTGTTTTACAATGTGTTATATACCAAAATGATCGCAATTTAGTGTACATTACAAAAAAAAAAAAAAAAAAAAAAAAAAAAAAGTAACTCGTTACCTTTAACCGTTTTGCGCACAGCGCGATTTGAATTCAATTATATATGAAATTTCGTTTTTGCGCTATCATATATCGCATTATTTATATATGATAATGATAATTTTTTTCATTTCTGATGGTTGCATACTAAACTTCAGCCAATGGCAAAAAAAGGAGCCAAAAATGAACTCTTAATCTTAAAAACTAAGCGCGCTGTGATTTTTTGAAAAAAAAAATTTTTCCGCTTCCGCTCTCACTCTGAAACACTTCCGGCACACGGGAGACTTTTTTTTTTACCGCTCCGGCGTTTAAGGGTTAAGTAAGGGACATTCTTGAAGAAACGTGAAATCCCCAGTAGAAGATGTCAAGTAAAAAGGCCACTTACTCTAGCATTTTACCCTCCCGCCCCCCCAAAAAAGAAAATACCCTCCCATCCCACTTTGTTAAAATAGGATGGAGGGCGAAGCATTCTAAAACTACATTAGAACGAGAACTTGCCAAGCCCTTCCCTACATCTCATTTGATTCCAGGATTTTCTTTGGCTCAATGACACACACAATAAAGGAAAAGATAGGAGATTCAATTAACATTCAAAACTCTAGCCACTGACCAGGCTTAGGTAAAAAGATGATATATTTCATGTCATAATTGGACTCAGCATGTTGAGAAGGTATCACAAGACTTCATGATGAAATCCCTTGGGTAGAATAAGGTGAAGGTAGTCTTGCTATGCCAGACCCAGCCCTTGTTACTTCAAACACAGAGTTCTCCAAGAGATGAGATGAGTGTTTCCCTAACTTTGTGAGATCTTGAAAGAAAAGGGAGGCCTGTTTCTTTCAGAGATGAATCATAGGACTACTTGATGACTTCATGAAGCCAGACAGAAATAATGTTCCTGGACACTTTATGCCTACCTTTACTAATGAAAAGTCTCCTAGCTCAACTCTGGCCTCAGTAGGAGGTTCTTTTCATATGGTACTTTATGGCATGGACTGGGGAAAGCGGCATCAGATCCAAGTCTCCACAAGCAGTCTTGAAGGCAGGGGACTGGGAAGCTCTCAAAACTTTTGTCTGGAACTAAAATGTTCAGTCTTTGCTACAAACTCAAGAAAACCATTCAGCACCCCTACCCTCTTTGGTGGGAATATGAATAAGACGAACAGACTTCCTGTTAGGCGTACGAATGTGACACTGATTTGAGGAAGAGCCTATTAAGCTCCACAACACTAGTGAGGCATCCCACTCCACAGGCTGGAGCTCCTGAGGGGGACAAGATAGCTTTAAGTTTCTCTGACATGGATAACTCAACTGAGGTGGAGATCTAAAGCCTTCATTTGAAAACCTGAGATACGGCTGGGAAATAGCCATTTAGCGCAGAATCTGAGAGCTACATCTTGAGGCAAATGTAGATTATATGTTCACTGAACATATAGTCTGATCAGAGAGAGGTCCTTTCTATGACATCAATCATAGAAGATGGCTTGGCACACATATCCAAAGGAACAATGGAGGTATTCAGATCCCCCTCTCACTACTGTGAGAAAAGCCTCTCTCACAGGATATGTTGGATAACCTCCACATGGTAAGGCAGAGAGCCTGATGTGCCTCATGGTACTTGTGAACAAGTGGCTGATACAGAGTGGGCCACAGGAGAAACCTCTTCACATCTCAACCAAATGTCAGCAGATATGTATAGCCGCTTGGTGTGTGGCACAAGAAGCCAACAAGGTCATCCAAAGACCCAGGGTGACAAACACTGTTGATCACATTGTAGCGTTACAAGGAGTTACTAGGATTAGGATGTCTCAAAGATTTAACTTATCTGAGGAGACATCATGTGCTCACTTATCTCTAGGAGCAGGTTTTACTATTCATTTACAGTGTCTTAATGATTTTGTCTAGCTTTATTTTACTCTTCCGCACTTGCTGTTTACTACCTCTGGTGGCAGTTTATTCCATGCGTCACATATCTTGTATGTGAAGAAGTTCCCACAATGAGATGTGTTGTATTTCTTCAGTTCTAGCTTCCATCAATTATTTCTTGTCCAGTTTTTGTTTAATGTGAAGAGGTTACTGTCTACTTTTGTAATGCCTTTCAGTATTCTGAATGTTTCTATTGGTTGTCCTTGCAATCGTCTTGTTTCTAAGTCATATGTGTTCAGGATCTCTAGTCATCTTTGGTAACTTTACTCTATTTATATCCTTTCTTAGTGTCGGTGACCAAATCTGTACTGCATATTCAAGACTGGGTCTAACTACGATGTGTAGAGCTACAACACCATTTCCTTGTTTCTGTATTTGAACTGCCTCTTCACATATCCCACTAGTTTCTGTGCCTTCTTTTCACTTTTAAACACTGTGTTGCAGATTTTAAGTCCTTGGCAATAATGACTCCTAGGTCCTCTTCTTGTTCTACACTATGTATTTATGTCATTTCCAAGTAGCAAGTAGTTGGCATGAAGGTTGTTTGTTCCTATTTGTAAAACTTTACACTTATCCAAGATAAAAGGCATTTGCCATCTTTTTTGCCACTCCTATTTTCCTTAAATCATTACTTAAAATTTTCACCGAACTTGCTGCATTCACTCCTAGTTTGGCGTCAACTGAAAATTTGGCTGTCCTGCTAGTTAAGCTTACAATATCATTAATATAAATAAAAACCAAGAGAGGGCCAAGGACAGAACCCTTAAGCATTCTGCTTGTCACATCAGACGATTCTGATTCTTCACAGTTTATTACAACTTTGTTTTCTATTACAGGCAGTCCTTGGTTATCAGCAGACTCAATTATTGCCAATCTGGTTTTACGGGGCTCGTCTAGTACTACTATAAAAGCAGCGATTTATGGTGCCATAACAGGCTGAATTCCGGTTATCGTTATGGCGCCATAACATACCTAACAGAGGCGCTATAATGGTGCTTATGGCACTGATAACCAGTTAGCAGTGCATAAGCGCCAGTATAGTGCCAGAAATAGCATAGTTTTGGTTAATGGCAGTTTTCGCTTATCGACACCCCAGCTGATAACCGGGGACTGCCTGTACTAATTAGCCAGTCTTTGATCCAGTCTGCTATTTCTCCTACAACTCTTAAAATTCTAACTTTTACCATTACAACAGCCCCCGGTTTACAACGGGTTTCATTCCTATGACATCTCTTAAACCAAAAATCGTCATAAACCAAAAATTGTCATAAACCGGAACATTGTTGAAAATCATAAAAAATCCTAAGAAAACCTTACTTTAAATGCTTTGGGTGTATTGGAAATTACATAAACTGCCTTTTTTATCAAGGTTTTTCATAAAAAAAATAATTTTTTTTATTATTTTGCTGATTTGGAGCTATATATTTCCTTCGCCAGATTAGTGTCGTCAGCGTCGTAACCCTAGAACATGCATCGTAAACAGGGAAATAATTTCTGATGAATATATTTGAAAAGCATCGTAACCTTGGAACATTGTAAGCCAGAACTGTCATAAACGGGGGACTGCCTGTAGTTTCTGGTATGGAACTTTGTTAAAGGCCTTTAGGAAATCTAAGCAGAATATATCTATTGCTCTACTACTGTCAGAAATACCAAGCATGTTACAGAAAAACTCAAAGAGGTTTGACAGGCAGGATCTGTTATGTCTGAAGCCATGTTGACTGTTCAACAACAGGTCGTTTCTATCAATGTGATCCACAATTTGATCTGCAATTATAGACTCCAAAATCTTAAAAGAGACTGATGTTAGACAGATTGGTCTATAATTTCCTGGCTCTTCTCTTGGACCTTCTTTGTAAGCTGGGGTCACATTACTTTGTTTTCATCCTTTTGGTTCCTTTTGTTGTTCTGCAGTTTTTCTGTAGTTTTCTCCTCTTTTAACTCTTTCATTTCTCTTGGATGAACCCCATCCATGCCAGGAGATTTTAACTTATTTAGTTTTTCTATTTTGTTTTTAACATCTTCTGTAAATATTATTTTGTCAAGTGGTTCTGGCCCCTTCATGTTTAACAGTTGGTTCAGGGATTAACTAGTAAAAAACTTATTCACTAACTGCTTTTTAACAAGTCTGAGTTCACTAGCTTTCCTGTATTGTCTTTTAAGGGACCTATGCTATTTTTTACTGGCTTCCTACTATCAAAATGCACAGAGAATTCATTGGGGTTTTCCTTACAAACTGATGGAACTCTCGTATTCCCATTTATCTTTGCATTTCTTACTAATTTGTCCACCATTCTAAAGAGTTCTTTAAGCCTACTTGCTTCTTCTGGTGTTGGGTGTGGATTCATTGATTTGTGCAACTGTCTCTTTCTCTTATTTTATTTTTAATTTCTCTGTTGAACAACTTAGGCTGAAGGTTGCCGTTAGTATTTTCTTTAATGGTATACAATTGGAGCATTTTGTGTATTCTTCTAGAAAGTCTTCCCAGTACATACTTATCTATATCTGTGTTCTTGTACTCTTGACTTTTAACATACTCCTTTAGTTTTTTTTTAGGTATCCTTGATGGTAGTCTAATCTCTTTAGTATCTTCTCTTTTTTTAAGGTAAATACTGATATGAAACGTAATAATTTTAAGGTTGCTTTTGTATGTTGTTTCCTCTAGTAGGTTTGTCAACCCATTGGTGAATGCCTCCACCTTTTGTATCGAGTCTATCTTTTTTGAAAAATGTATATCCTGCTATTTGGTACTCTCCTACAGTCACTTGTTGCCTCTTGTATCCATGTTTCTGTGATACCTACTATGTCCAATTCTTTACTTGCTATCAATGCTTTGAAGAGATCACCTTTGTTTTGAATAGATTGGGGGGCAATTATATATTCTGGCGGTTATCAGTCTTCTACCAACAGCTCTCTTGAATTTATCCTTTTATTGCTTGTTTTTATTGCTTGTAAGTTTCTTGCTTTGTACCTTGTCTGGTGCTTGTTCCTGTTTCATTTCTGGTTTTGGTCTTAACTAATTGATTTCTAATCTCTTCTATACTCTCTCTCCACTTTCTACTATGTCATTGTTCCATTCCTGTTTCTCTCTCCTAAGGTCTATCACTTCTCTTCTTAGGTCTCCAATTTCATTTTCCATCATGTCTTCTCTTTTCTTGCCTTCAAGTTTATCATTTGCCAGCTTCTTTAGTTCCTTTGCTATTTCTTCTACTTGCTTCCTCAGCCTAATAATCTCCTGTTCTTGTTGACAAGAAAGACTACCTAGCTTTGATGCACATGCCTCTTTGTCGTCTACACACCATTTGTTAACATTACATTTTGTACGTGTATGCTTTAATTTAAACTTTTCTTGTGTCATCTCTGTTTGTGTCTTGGTTTTAATATTTCTATCTGAGCTTTAATTCAATATTCTTTCTAATATGATCAGTGGAAAAGGTAAAAGGGGGGTGGTTGATACTCCCACTGTCACTGAAGGGTGGAAACACATAATATATTATTATTATTTCAGTAGATGAAACCTATTCACATGGAACAATCACCCATTGACTTAAAATTCAGGCTTCCAAAATAATTTTGGTTTCAACCTCCCACTGCAGACCCCATACTGCAGCAATAACTGATCATAATAAAGATCCTAATATCATCACTCTGAGGGAGATGCAAACACGCGACACCTGAGGTCCATGGCACGACCCTAGCCACCATACCAGTGGACCATCATGTACATCCTGATTGTCCCAGGGATGTTGGAATGCATCCTCAGTCACTGCCCCTAGAGTCTGGAACTGGGGAACAAAGGAGTGGAAATTTTCTGCTTAATTTGGTTGCAAACAAACTGAGCTAGGGAGAACCTATTTCAAACAATCTCTTCTCTACTTTGGGTTTAGGGACCACTCCATCCCCAACATCAGACCCTGATGACTAAGTTGACCCACCAGAATGTTATGACTGCCAGGAATATATCTAGCTGATATCTTGATGGTTTGGAGAACCACTAACTCATGTATCTGCAATGCCAACTAACACAAGGTCTGAGACACTGGCCAGCCACCCAACTCCCCCCCACGTTTATTGATGTAGGCTGCGATAGTTATGTTGTCACTTATGACCATCACTGAGTGCCCCTTCATACATTCTTGGAACCACTGCGGCAAGAGCTTCTCCAATGACAACAGATAACCCAGGACTACCTGCTGTAGTTGAGCTGCAGAGAAACTGTGCCACTACCTCCCTGACAATGCTCAGATGGAGCTCACCAGGAAGTCTCTTATTATATTGCAGAGAGGAATACCCTTCAAATGGGCCAAGCTGAAACCAAGGTGAATATCCAGTTAACCATCCGAGATGTTGCTAATTCAAAGAACAAGGTCTTGAACTGGAAGATTGTTTGAAGGCTCTTATTGCTGCCAAATCCAATATCATTCCCAGTCTGCTACTTGGGAATCAGATCAGACTTCTACTAGTTGATCACAAATTCCAATTTGGGACAAAATCCAACAGAAGATCTCTGTCATGGAGAAAGGGTTCCCTGGAGGATGCCACGACTAATCAATCATCCAGGTATTGGAAAAATACCCTTCAAATGAGTCAAAGGTGAGACCAAAGTAAATACCAGGGTAACACCTGAGCAGATGTTGCCAAGCCAAAGTAAAAGGCCTTGAACTGGAAGACTGTTTGTTGCAGACAAAGCAGAGGTATTCGTTCACAAGAATCCTGATAAATGGATAATTGACAAGTCTATCAAAAGCATGAATTCACTCTCTCTGATGGAATCTAACACTGAACATACAGTGGTCCGCCGTATTCACGGGGGATGCGTACCAGACACCCCCCGTGAATAGTTAGAAACCGCGGATGTTTGGAACCCCTATAAAAATGTTAAAAACAGCCTATTTTGTTAGTTAAAACTCAAGAAAAATCCACTAAAAATTTTCATACTTGGTTTTTTAATAGTTTTATCACAAAAAGTGCATTTTATGATGAAATTGATAAAAAAAAAAAAAAAAAAAAAAAAAAAGAATTTGTTGATATTTCTCAGTAAAATACCGCAAATGTGCGCATTTTCCACGAATAATGCAGGGAAACGTTCCCGAGAGAAATCCGTGAATGTGTGAGTCCGCGAATCTGGAGAACACAAATACGGGGGGTCCACTGTATATAGCTTTCATCTTGAAACAAGTCTGTATAACATACTTGCTCAAAACTGAGAGGTTGATTACCAGTTTCTAACTACCCCCATTGGGCTTCTGAGGAATGGGGATTTTTACAGTCCCCAAAAATGGAAGGTTTTGCCAAGCCTGACTATATGCAGAGACAAGAGGTTGCACATGTCGTCTTGTCTAAGTCGGCATGTGAGATGGTGACTGTCCTGCCTAAGGTCTGAGCAAAAGTAACTTAAAAAAAAACCAGGTTCAACATCTGACCAAAGTTGCTAGAGACAAAACTAAACAAAATAGTCATCAGCAAAACCAAAACCAACTTAAATTAACTTTATCTGGACATGATACATGAAGCGGCAAAGATTAGTTAAGTCAGGGATAGACAAGGATGTTACAGCTCAAAGACCACAAAAACAATGGATTATGGCATAGATAAAGACTCAAACCAGATGGGGATTCAGGTGAATAATGTATGTGACCGAAGACAACGGAGTTATTAAGTTATGGTAAAGCAAAATAAACAGATAATCTGATGTAAAAATGCTGAACTGAAGATGATGGTGATGTGGGAACCAAAATACTATTAGTATATTTCACATGAATTTACTAATAAAAAGCAAGATCAACATCTAAATTATATGAATAAAAAATATATATATATAATGTTCAGTTGTTACTTACTGGAAAAGATCGAAGGTGGGGCAGGTGACAACTGGATTCTTACAAAGGGCATGCTGGTTGGTGAGATACTCCGTAACAATTCGGTCAAGGCTAATCTTAGGTTCATTTGTCAAGCCAGTGTTTGTAACAACAGGCATTATCACAGAGGGATTTGAAGCCACTGTATATGGATTAGGAAGGTTACCAGTAGACAAGCTATTTGTTTCAGTTTTACTGAAGTGGGAGACTGAAGAACTAGATACACGATGCTCTCGCTTGGAAGCTCTGTCATAAAAAATACAATTCACATGAATAGTTAATATTATCCAAAACAAATTTTTATTAAAAAAAATACTGTTAGAACTTCAAAATCTGAACACTATGTTGTAAAGACATCTTAAAATGTATTTAACAAATGTGAACATTTCGAACATACATTCTCACCAAAGCCACATCTAAAGAAAAACCCCATTCAATAAAATCAGCAAATAAAAACGCTTCCTTACCTATTAATCTTGATATGAATTGAACCAGGACTAGACGTACTAAGAACATTTGAGGGGCTAGATACAGGTGGTGGCGAAGGAGTCAGTGGGACTGCAAAACCTGACGTTCCAGAACTGGAATTCTGGGTTGTCTTACACAACGGGGTAAATGCTAAGCGTGAACTTCCTCCTACCAAATGACGATGCTGTTTAAAAAGATCACGGCATTACTAAATAACAACAATGTTGCCCTCGTGGGACCAGAAGGCACTGCATTTCAGCAAGCATCTTCATTTCCTTAAAAGCCTACAAGTACAACATATTTCAACATTTATAATGGCATTATATAATTTATAAAATGAAAAGGAGGAGGAGATGACTAGCAAAAGAGAGAGAATGAGTTTTGTTGTAGATGTTATTGAAGTTTTAAGACAAAACAGGTAAAAAACAAAAATCGCACTGCCAACCAAATTCAGCGTTGTTAATAAACTTAGTGTACGTTTCTGTTGTAACAATAGGGTATAAAAATCAAGAACTTGTAGGTTAACATCCAATCATAACTAAAAATAACTATATACATAAAAATAAATCAAGTGGAAAAATATTTTCTTGAAAAATAGTGGGTTCACTAACGTTGACATGATTTGTAGTCTATAAGTACTACTATATATAAATTAGTGGTAAGTAAGGGTAAGAAGTTACAGTTTTAAAACTGTGATGTGTTTTTTCATGTCTGGAAATTTCCAGTATCCAGCATGGTTTTAGATGAATTAATAGAGATAAGCAAGGAATTGCTGTAGTATGAATATGTAAAGATCAATGCTTTAGCTTTAAAATGATATCAAATTCATTTATGTCGCATTCAGTATAATGTTACGCAGTGTTCTGGCGCAAATGGACTTTGACCATTCTCCCAACCTCAAAGGGTGAAAACAGTCAAGCAATTGATAACACCATGAGAAACATGAGTAAAAATTGAAAAACACTGCATCAAATTACCGTTCTGGATGGGGGTGGAGTGACCATATTTCTTGTGGAAGGGCCGAGTGATGTGTGTGGAATTGGGGACGGAAGTGGTGGGAGGTGAGCGGCTTGCTGTAGCGCAGTTGCAACCGAGTCATAACCTTCATTCATCAGGTGAGCCTGTATTAGCTGCAACAGCTGCTTCTTATTGTAGTTTATCCTAGTCTGTGCAACAACGTCTGCCTGATATCACAAAGAAAATAGTCTGATCATTTCCATATTCTTAGTGATTCCGCAAGTACATACAATTTATGGAACTTTTATGTTGTTCCACACAATATCTCTCTTGCAGAGGGCGTGCCAAAAAATATCATTCTCTATAAACATTTATATGTACAGACAGTTCTGAAAATTGGCGATTTTCGCTGCTGATATGCACTGATAATCGGGTATTGGCACCAATACATACATAACAGAGGCACCAATCTCTGGTTTTCACAGTGCTGAAAAGTGCAGACTTTCAGTTATCAGCGATTTATCGTCACGCTGCCAGAACGGAACCACCGCTGATAACCAGGGGGCTGTCTGTACTTCATTATGATACAAAACCTAACTTTTTAACAAAGACCGTTTTGCCAAACTCGCAAGTGTAGAAATGTGATTCAATGGTTTGCATAACAACTTTAAGTGACCATTGAGAATTATTTGCCAAAGTTTACTCAAAGTCTAACTAAGTAAAAGTCTATTTCTTAAATAACTGGAGAAAAACATTTCACATATTTAGATGAGACTGGCAATACATGATCACACTGTAAGAAAATGTTGATTTACCTGTATTTGAAAATTTCTTTATAAAAATAAATAATAATAATATAAAAATAAATAATAATAATATAAACACACCAATGAGGGATTCCTCCTTCAAATTTTTTAAAAGTTAATTTTATCTACTAAAAAATACATCAACATTACCTCTTTGCTAAATTTTTGAACTTTTTCTTTCATCCGAAAATTCTCATGGAGGAATACCAATGTCTCTCCATCCTCATCATATGTTTTATGACTAAGTACCTAATAGAAATACCTCACCTCATCACATTCCTCACCATGAAAACTCTTCAATACCCCCAATATCTTGGATGGCTCTCCTAATAATCACATTAACAAGTCTTCAGTGCAACAGTACTTACCCTGTGAATGCTCTGCATGGATACATCCATATTAGCATCACCTTCATGCTTCGTTCTGCCTGACACTGCCTTGATAAGCTCCAAGGCATGGCGTTGGAATTTCACATGTTCCATTCGCTTATCTTGTAGAATAGGCTCCTTCATCAACACTAAAATGAGTAAAATTATTTCTTTGAAGTGGAAAGATCTAATTTGCAAGGAATGCTTCTATACATAAAAAGATTAACCTCCTACTAGCATAAAATGTTGGAATTATGGGTTTTGAAAGGTTAAACAGGAAATACACAGCATTTCCATTCAATCTTTCTGCCTACACACAACAGCACAGAAAACAAAGTTTTCCTTCACTGCTTTAAAAAGTGCAGAGCATACCTAACTACCTCAAAGGTTACAGTCCTGGACAGCAATGATATTAATTATAGATTCAAACTACTTGTATTAACTTATAAATGTATAGGTAACATTTCTCCTCAAATTGGTGAAATCTCAACCATAACATTTGTACCCAAATTTAACATAGAAGGGTTCAATCTAATAGCATTAGGAGCACTACTACATTTTGATAAATTAAAATTGTAGAGCTTTCTGGATATGGAATACCTATACCAAGTTCCTCTGAGGCAGATTTTTTTTTTATCGATTTTTTTTTATCAAGATTTTTTTTTTTATCAAAGACATAAAATGTAATTTAAAAAAATAATTTTTCATACAAATATAATTTCAATTAATTCTTTTTATGGCCTCAAAAGCAGCCCAGAAACTTTATTTTAATCAAAAAGAAAGAATAATAGCTGTTAACCCTACATGCTGCGTACAGGTCTCAGTCAATAGCTATTAATCTGAGCCTTGAATACAACAAAATTTAGTATACTGCTGGAAAGAAGGAACTAACATTCTAAGAAACTGGCTTGCAAGAAAACATGATACTTTCATAATAAAATCAATCTCCATAAATACTTACCAAGTAATTGCATAGCAAGAGTTTCTAACTTGCATGGCAGCCTATTATTTAAAAGATCATGGCAGCACTTTGATTGTTTAGCGTAGGTGACAAGGCCCGGCAACTAACAGGAGTACTAAAAATCACTTTAGAGAAAGATCTCATTCTGTTTGTGCCCTTATGTCCATCTGAGGGGAGGAGGGCAGGCTCTGATTCTGTAGCTACTTGGTAATATATGAGTGAGGGGAGGGCA
This sequence comes from Macrobrachium nipponense, assembly GCF_015104395.2. Taxonomy (NCBI): domain Eukaryota; kingdom Metazoa; phylum Arthropoda; class Malacostraca; order Decapoda; family Palaemonidae; genus Macrobrachium; species Macrobrachium nipponense. Next base: position 10,997,259 of record NC_061103.1, on the reverse strand, counting down.
GGAGGGCTCTGATTCTGTAGCTACTTGATAAGTATATATGAAACTTGAAATTATTTTATTACGAAAATATTTTCATATAAGTAACTTACCAAGTAGTAATTACATTGCTACATTCCACATTGAATGGGTGTGGGATACATGGATGTATTCTACTCCAAAACATTAAGGCATGGTTCAACGCAAAGATAGTAGGAGAAAAAGAGACCTTCATATGCTTCCTCCTTAAATACCATGCCAGCCACTGATAATGGCCATAGGTACTGCAATTTTCCAACACTGTTACAACTTCTTTCAAATAATGAGACACTAAGATAAACTTTAACTTCCAGTAAGTCAACTGTAGAATGGAAGTGAGGGACATATTATGCCTGAAAGTAAATGAGGTAGTGACTGCTTACATGTCATGAGCTTTTACTTTGAAAGTTGACAAAATGTCCTCCTGAAACCAAAAATGCACGTCAGAAATCAGGTCCCTCAAGAATAACGACAATGCATGCTTAGTGAGAGGGCGAGAAGGGTTCTTAAACGAGCACCAGAGGTTCCTGGATGGCCCTCTGATCTTTTCGGTTCTTCTCAGGTAATACCTCAGGGCTCTGACAGGGCAAAGAACCCTTTCTTCTTCCTTGGGGCCAAGGATATCATTAAATTTTGTGTTGAAGGAATGGGGCCAGGGCTTGGATAGGTCCTTATTCTTGGCTAAAGAACTTAGGATAAAGGAGCACACTGCATCGATGGCCTGAATTTCACCAACACATTTTAGGGAGGCTAGATCTGTTATCCAGATGGCTCCTCAAAAGGAAGGTCTAGGTAGGTGAGACCTAGGCAGCTGGTGCCGAAAAAAGCAGGAAAGCTCAAAAGTAAGTAATGAAGGAGAGCTGCATAGGCTGAAGGAAGGGCAGATTCTTGATCCAATTCCTCTTTTCCTGAGGAGACTGGAGACAGGGACAAATCGTGAGATGTCATGAAGGCAAGTGGGCTTTCTTTAGCAAGTTCATAATCTCCGCTAACTGTTGTTTAATAGGCACCAAAGGTTTAAAGAAGGAGACCCTACAGGTGCTTGGGAAGAGGCACAGAGCGCTCAGACGGTGATGACGGGCACCTGAGAGGGTTCCTTGGTTACCTGGGAGCCCAGTATGGGAGCTGAACAACTGGGCACTCAGGAGAGAAGGTCTTCGGGCTGTCCCATGTACCCTGCTCCCCGGAGAGGGATCCACAGTGAAACTGCAGGAAAGATGTGTGATGCAGCTAGCCTCTCTATGCCACTTGACAGGAAAAGGAGAACAGCAAACGTGAGAGAATTATTACTGTTATTATGTGATATCATTTAATCTTATTAAACTTACTAATACAGTATTGATCAATATTAATATTCTAAAATGAGTAAATCATTTTTGTATCATAAAAATGTATTTAGTCATGAAAATAACATCAAAATACACTACTAATTGGTGATTATTTATCGTTGGAAAACCCCGCGAATAAGCGAATTCCCCACAAATAATGGGTAGATATGGTCCAGAGAGAAATCTGCCAATCTGGAGAATGCGAATACGGGGGGCCTACTGTATACGTTTACGCTCTGAAATATCAAGAAATCAAAGTAATCGAATTCAATAACCGATTACGCACTATCGGTGGCCTCGGTCATAACCCATTAATTGACTCGAGTGGCCTGAGCTCCAGTCCGACACATGAGTTGGGGGTTAGATTACCAAACATGAAAAATCAAAACTGTATGAACCAGGAAAATACCCCCGTACACCAAGGCCATCCCAGCTCTCTCTGTAACGTACCGAAGTAGCCTAATCCCGGTAAGTAAATAAATCCTAAAGTTTGGGGAGAAAAGAAAGGATAACTTTTAGAAGTGCTTTAAGATAATCGTTACCTTCGATCTGAGAATACTAGTCTATATCCAGTGAATAATACAGGGGTAAAAGGATTGTTCTAAGGTAACTGTTACTGGCGCGGTGTCTTGCCAATAGCTCATGGCCGGTAAACAAATTCTAAAAATGAAAGTTTGGCCTAAAGTAATGACATAACATCAAGAATAGTTACTGAAGGCAATACTTAATCGACGACTTACATTAAGCCCAGTAAGTAAAAGATATATGCAAAAGTCTCTGATCTACTTGAATAGTGATCCATTCAAGAACTATCTATAAGGCCAATATCATTCCCGGAGACTGCAAGTATCCAAGAAGATGTTAATCTGAGCAAAATAAACAAAAGACATTACTCATCCTGTTCGAAGGCATGATGCGTTCCGGTGGCTGTAACACTACGGAAAGCTGGTGATATACCCAGAAAATAAGAAAAAGCTGCTGTAAGCACTCGATGTTTCGTTGAGCGCGGCAGAAAACAGAATGATGTGATTAGCTAAGTAGTTCCTAGTATTGCCGTAGGGGGACGGCACTGTAGACCTACACTGAGCCATCGAAGCGCTACCCACGAAATTTGAACTTATGCTGCTGTCGAATAGAAACTCTTAGCTATATAATTACTGGGAAGTCACATATACAAAAATAATATTTAAGCCTTATCATGATATGTATATGAAAGTTTCATTTATAATTTAGAGAAAAAATTATTAATCTTGACTTAGTCTAGGATAGGTAACTAGTACCTATTTATCATCAGTTTGACTTTCCATTGTTCTTCCTATCAATACGTCATATGAGAAAGGTCATAACTTCATCATTACTTAATGATACAGACTATTGCATGCAATATTTATGTCGTACTTATTAAAGGTCATCACCCTAGCTTATCCATAAGTGGAAATCTGCGTCTACATTTCATGGAATAAATGGACCAACTGTGCATCATTGTAATTTTTTCTTTCCAGTGTAACATTGTAGTTACTACACACTTAAAATGGGTTTTCAAAGGAAAAGAAAGCGAGCTTTGAAACATATTGCATGTTAAATTAGCATGTAACGAGGCATAGAACTCAACCTCAGTTCTACCTCCAACTTAACAGAGAGAGAGAGAGAGAGAGAGAGAGAGAGAGAGAGAGAGAGAGAGAGAGAGAGAGAGAGAGAGAGAGAGAGAGACTTACACTGTAATTGGCCAGTAGTAAAAATTGGTAGTTTGCTCATAATCTGCCGAGCTGTTTCACTTCTTGACAAACCGACAAGAGCACGGCAAGCTAACCCTCTAATACAGTCTGCATCGGTGATAGGCATTTTCTTGTGGAGCACATTCAACAGATACTGAAATCATAAAACAAATTAACTTTTAGAAGAAAATACAAAATGACGTTCTTTCTACACTATGCATTTCTTACTATCCTAAATTTAAAAATTCTCACAAACTGAAATTATTTGAATATTTATGAATAAGACAGCCATGCAGTATTTACTCTGATGCCAAACCACATAACTTTCACAATACACACTCTTGATACAAAAATGTCAATGAATACCTACAAATATTAAAATGCTTTTACTATATTCCAATTTCGTTAAACAAAAAATCCTTTAGTTCCAGGTAGTTATTGATGCTTCGTTTTCAGTCAAACTAACAATATGAACCTGTCAGGAGAACATTGAAAATGGATTTAAGTGACAAGCTAATCTCCAGACCTATTCTCAAGCAGGTGTTCCAACAGATACATCGACTAGACGTGACAAAGGCAGGAGCTAATGAAGACCAAAACACAAGGGACTGATCTTATTTCATTCTAGTCTTTGATTTTTTTAATTTTTTTTATTTATATAGATTTCTGGCATTATGCCAAGCACTGGGGCAACTAAGGCCATTCAGAGCTGAAACAGAAGTTGACAGTAAAAGGTTTGAAAGATATTACAGGTGGAAAACCTCAAAGCAGTTGCACTATGAAACAATTGTTAGGAGAGGATGGACAGTAAGATGGAAGACAGAGAATACGAACGGAGGTACAGTAAAAGGAATGAAAGTAGTTGCAGCTACAGGCCGAAGGGACGCTGCAAAGAACCTTAAGTATGCCTACACTGCACCGAAAGTTCATTCAGTGTCAACAGTTTTCTACATACAACCAATATGGCATTGCCACATTGCAAATACCATATTACGTAATAGTCTTGTCACTTGCCAAATGTCATCATTTCCCTCATCATCAGGAATAAAGGATTTTTGGTAGTACTTGAAATATATGGTTGCAACATCTACCTAGTGTTTTTGGGGCAGTTTTACCCTCATTCCCCTTCCTCTCAAAAACTTTTAAACCTTGACCTGCAACAACAGCATGCAAATTCTAATCAAATAGTACTTATGGAGGGACTCTAACTGTTAAATCCGAAAGGTAGAAACATTCAGAAGCTGGAAGACCTAAAGGAACCAAAATCAACAATGAAATAACCTAATGTTCTTTTTAAAAGGCAGAAAGTGGGCATAACCCTAATTTCATGAACCCTTAACTTCAAACTGGATGCCTAGGATTCAATAACATTGACTTAAACCCATGAACTAGTTGCCTTTGCCAGAATGAAACAGTATTTTTTAATTTATATTTTACATGAGCTTATGGATAAAAGCAACTTAAAGTAGTCTTCATGTGATTTGCCTCAAGTCTCTTATTGGGTATAAAAGCTGATCTTCATTCCCTAGCAAAACAGGCAAAACAAGAATGCCAGATGATGGAAAAGACTGAACTTGAGGGGAAGTTGTCCATCTTGGCCACAAACATAAATATTATAACAGGCAAATGATTCCTCTAAATCAGTCAGTCCACCAGAACAACTTAAAAGGTTTAGGAACCAAAAGGCTTTTGATGCAAGAGTGGTACAACAGGTATCAGCCTCACATTTATGGAGTGAAAGACCTTGTCCAACATTGGCCTTACATAAGAGAAGGTTGATTGATTGATTATGTCTGTTGAAAACTGGTGTCACAACATCTTGGTTATTGACACCGAAATAAATTTAGATAAAAGGTACATAAGAGAAGGATGTTAAGACATACACAGTTTATTGACACTGATTAAAACTATTTATGATATTGCCTTGAAACTTAAATAACCTAGGACTCTGTAGATGTGGCATGGAAAAAAGCTAGAAGCACATTTTATTTAAAGTTAATGACAAACTTCATACTAGTAAGCATAACATTCTAAAATTACTCTAAGATGAAAGGTTTTTAGAAATTCCTACAATGTTAAAGCTTTTTTACTTAAATGTGGTGTTCAGTAATATTAATGTCAAGCATTTAGTAATAAAAAATTCTCCTAAAGATCTTCCCAGCTGCATATATGAAATTCCTTGTAAAAAGTGTGATAAAGTCTATTATGGACAAACCGGTAAATCTCTTTCACAACAACTCAAACAGCACCAATATTATGTGAGAACTGGGCAAATATCGAATGCATTATTCGTACATATGAGAGCTTTAGATCATCCTATTAACTGGAGTCAAGCAAGCGCCTTAATACCAAGTACTGACACAGTTAAAAGGAATCCCATTGAATCTTGTTTCATCAAGTCAAATAATGAAAATGTTCTAAATTTAAGTCTTGGTTTATTTAAACTATGCCTTCATAATGAAACAAATTTGTAGATAAATATAAGCAACAAAATTAATATATTCAGTTTTTACGTTTTGGACTATATGGATACGTTGCAGTTTCTGTTTGGGTTAAATCTATTTTTAAGTTTGTGACCGTGTGATATCCGATAATCCTGGATTATCTCTTTGATTTTTACCCTTTTGACAATTAACCATCTGGTATTCTTGATCTTATTGTTTACCTGATAACTTTCTTTCCAACTGTATTTCATTCGTTCCTTAACAATGTCTTAGTAAAGACGAAAGTGCTTGGATTTCTGCCTATCATTTTCCTGTGGTATTTGCTTATGTACTTCCCAATGCGTTGCTTGCCCAAGTTGCCTGGTCTAATAATAGAGCAATAGTTTGGCAGCCTGTTGTTTAGATGGGTAGCACACAGGCAAATCAGGATTGCATTTCCAAAACATCTTACAGATTTTGAGATGAGAACATTCAGTAGGGATGATTTGATTTTGAAAAATGTGTTTCCTTCCAACGACTGAGGCACTTAGTGTGACAACTTGTTCCTTAACCAATCACATTAAAGAATTTGTCCCTCCCTAATTGAGGGGTATGAAACTGTGAGTGAATATATTTCTAAAATAATCTTTCTTGCAAGCAACAATCATACAATCTACCAACCTGTTCACATTCCTCAGTCCCCGTACAAACCAGCTTGGCTTTCAACAACAATGCAACCAGACTTATAACCCACAAATTCCTATATATGAAAGAGTGCTCTCATAGCTAACACCAGAACAAATCAGCTGCGCCAGTTCATCTACCAGTGTTTGTTTACCTTTTACACACCACACAGCTGCTATCTTGTTGTCTATGATGTCACAACACAACACAACTTCAAAGGATTCCAAAGATATCCTACAAAATTAAATATGTTTCCCAGATATTAAACAACACCCACACTTCACCGATGCAGAAAACAAAAATAAAACAATGCTGACCAAACTTTAAAACTGATACATAATCACACCTACCTCCTTCTCCCTCCCCTCTAACTTCTTCCTATCCTAATCCCCTCTAATCTCTATTCTCCAATCCTTTACCCTCTATATAATTTCTAATAATTTCCCTTGAAACTCCTGCTTTAGTTAATACATCAGCTATTTGATCTTTTCCTATTATCCCTCTCACCCCCTTTATTTCTCCAGATTCTATTGTTTCTCTTATTGCTGCAATATCTATTTTTAATCTCTTACTACTTATGCCAGTACTTGATTTTACTGCAGTCATTAGTGTTTTACTATGTGTTAACCAATGCTTCTAATGTTTTCCCTCCTACTATCTCTTCCCATAAATGTTTGAAATATATCAAACCTTCTATAGCCTCCCCAACACTTAAGGCTTTGGCTTCAATGGTGGATTTTGCTACTCTTCTGGATTTTCTGGACTTCCCCTCTTACCATCTGTCAAGGATATCAGATAAACCAATTGAGTGCTAGTAGCATAGCCATCTTCTATATTCCCAAATGAAGCTCTGCATGGGCTTCCCATTAAATCATTTCTTCTCCCAATATCTTGAGTCATTCCTTCTTTAAAAGCTTTACTTAATTAACTGGCATCATATGATATGCCTGGTATGGTATGTAGCAATACCCAATTCAACTGTCCTACCACTGATCTATACTCTATTACCTGTAAATCTTCTAGCTTCTGGTTCTCTTATCGAATTTATATACTGCCACTGATTACGATAAATTCTATTTTCCTTATGCTCTACTATTACTCCTATACTACACTTTAAACTTTACTTTCTCGTTCTTCTACTTACAATTTCTCAATGGTTTCCTTTAAAAATCTGCCAGTTCCTCCATATCAAAATTCATCTACATAAGTACACAAAATGTCATTCATTTTATTGTTTTTTCTCCAAAAGAATATAATACATTCTAGTCTACTTCTCTAGCCTTAAAGGCTACATCTACCACCTTAAAATACCATGCTTTTGCTGCCTCCTTGAGCCCATAAACAGTTTTCTTCAATTTCCATAATTCACTCCAACCATCTTCCCTAGGTAGTTTTAAATTTACTTCTCTCTGTATTTCATCACCTTGTAAATATGCAGTTTTTACATCTAAGGTACTACTATAACAATTCCAGTCTTTCAATTTTATTAGTCAAACAAAATGTTACAATTTCAACAGTGCACGAAAGAGGGTCTTTTTCCCATTCAGCCATTTCTTCTTCAAAACCTCTAGCTACCAATCTTGCTTTAAATATCCTTTCTCCCCTTTTTACATTTTTAGTTACGATCCATCTTGAATGTAAGTATAGCTTTTTGTCTGTCATTTACCTCCTCATATACCCTGTTTTTTTCTCCAACTTTGAAATTCTTTTTCTTTGGCTTCAATTACATTTCTATTTTGAAATACTAGCAAAACCTCTAACCTCTTCTTCATCTTCAATTTCTTCAACATGACTATAATCTCTTCAAGTTAATACATCCCTTGTCACCTGACAATGAGTCTTGTACACTGTATGAATCAGTCAAAGATGTCTTGATCTTTTTCCTGCAAGACATGATATAATCCATTCTTTTACTTGTCCTATAGCACTGTTTTAGATCTAACTCTATTTCACTTTTTAATTTGAGTATCTCAGTATCTCTTTTATTAACTTACTTTCCCCTTCATCTTCCATTGTTTCCTCTACCACATCTCTTTCTACACCCTCTTCAGTGTCTGCATTCCTTCTTCTGACCATTTTATCTCCTTTCCTTCCTGCCTATCTGCATCCCCCCCCCCCCCCCCCCCCCCCCCCCCCCCCCCCCCCCCCCCCCCCCCCCGCCCCCCCCCCCCCCCCCCCCCCGCTTCCTCCTTCAGCAAACGGACCCTCTCCTCTGCCTCAGAGAATCATTTCTTCACCATCAATAATTTCTCCTTTGCCATCATCACTACCAGTATCAATTTGTTCTTGTAGATACGGAGAGTAATTTAGATCTTAATCAGCACTGTCCGACCATCCCAAGCCTTCAAGGACATCTCCTATCACTTTCACTATCATGAAATTCCTCTAATAGTGGTCCCCCCACCTATTTGTGGGATGCGTACCATAATCCCCCCTGCAAATGTTTAGAATCCGTGAATAGTTGGAACACCTATCCTATTTTGGTAGGTAAAACTCAGGAAAAACCCACAACAAATTTTTATACCTGGTTTTTAATAGTTTTATCACAAAAATTGCATTTTATGACAAAATTGCTAAAAAAAAAAACAGGAATTTGTGGATACAGGCAGTTCCTGGTTATCAGTGGGGGTTCCGTTCTTGGCAGGGTGCTGAGAAGCAAAAAACTGCCATTAACCAAAACTCGGTGATATATGGCGCGCCATAAGTTTCGGTTAATGGAGTCTCTGTTAGGTATGTTATGGCACCATAACTATATTATTGGCACCTTATGGCCCCGATAACCGAAACTTGGTCAATTATGGCGGCATAAATCGCCGATTTTATGGTGCTAGACAAGCTCCATTAAACCAAATTGCCATTAGCCGGGGACTGCCTGGATTTCTCATAGAAAAATACTGTGAATAGGCAAATTTTCCATGAATAATGGGTAGATATGGTCCAGGGAGAAATCTGCAAATCCTTGAGTTTGCAAATCGGGAGAGTGCGATTACGGGGCCCCACTGGAACTGCAGTTTCATTTATCTCTGAAGTTGTTAGGGACCTCTTTTTAGTTATCTCTGAAGTTATTAAGGACCTCTTTTTAATTGTTTTCTTACTATGAGCACTAATGTCACTACCACCACCATCGGATTTGCACGGGAGCACACCAAGACCGCAAGAGGTGCTAGGTTGGGGGTCAATGGGAGACGACACTGACTTCTCCATAGCGCTACTAAGACGCGACTGATCTACCCTTTCAGAACTGCCAGATGGTGTTATGTAAGTTGCCAATTTGTCATAAACACTCAAGGTCTTGTACTATAAAAATTGCATCGATTCCATTCAAAACCTTCGGCGGGGTAATTAAAATCTTATATATGCGATACCCGAACATTGTTTCAAAGCTATATGTGATTGTATAAGGACGATACCAGGACTGTGAGGGTTAATCTACGTAGCCCAGCTTAACATGGACATCAGGGAGTCCTTGTCATTGGATTCATCATCAGAGAAAGGAAAATACTGCACCACACTGAGTAACTAAAAACATTGTATACATTAAACTAAACATGACAAAGCAAATGAAAAATGATAATCCTGCTATGAAACATAAGTAAACTGTAACAAGAAGTTGGATAGCGCACCAAAATAACATGATTACTGCAAGATAACAATTCAGCTGTTATATAAATTTGGTCAGTTTACTTATCCCTTATATGCAGAGATACATGCCAAGCTTGTTTTCAATATTAACACACAAAAAGCACTTACCATGATGCCATTACTTGTTCGAACACAATCCCAAGATTTGTTGATGACATCTTCTCCATTATTTGCACCTTTCTTTTTGCTACTGCCTGGTGTCAATGGCACACTGAATCGATTATTGCTCCCAGCCTAAGAGATAAAAAATGTGCAAATTATTCCTTTGCATATTGTACATTTCACGTTAGCAGCATAAACTCATAATACTTACGGGAAATACATTAAAAAATTATCCGAAATCATACCTAAATATGCTCCCAAACCTTAAAATTATTGCATTTCAGGCACACATGAATTAACAGCAGACATCAGAAACCTTATGTGTGAACAATAAAATAAATAAATCACAAATGCATTAGTTAACAAAAGAGGAAAAGCAAAATTAAAATCTTAACTTTTTCCTTTCTCTTTTTACATTGAAGAAAAAAGATGGATGAGGCCAGTTGACAACTTAAGACAATTATCTTTTAAAAGTAACCTTTGATGTTATCATTTGAGTTAATTTACAGTGGTAAAGTGGTAAAAATTATACTACAAAATCAGCTGTCAGGTTAGTGAGAGAAAGCACTGTTCATTACAACAAAACATTCTTAAGGATACTAAAGACAAGCACAGAACACTACTCACAATGCCCTCAACCCTAGGTTTCAGTATCAGAAGTGTGATTTCAAATGAAAAACAGGCAGTCTCCAACTAATGGCGACTTGGTTATACAGTGCTTGTCTATCGACACTGGTAACGATTTTTAGCACTCATCTTCAGCTGGCGACACCGCTCTCCAGCTAATGGCACAGATCCCAAGTTAATGACCGTGTTAAGCGGGTTATTGGTGCTATTATTGTTGATTTTTTCTTAGCAGCGTCAACTGGGAACGGAAACCCCACCCTTCTGTTTAACTGGGGGCTGCCTGTGCTGTGCTTCCAGTGTATCACTCACATTTTTATCTACCATATATACTTGTGTAACACGCAATCTCGCATATCATGCAACCCCCAAATTTTTCCATAAAACAATAATTTGATCATGTATCTCATGTAACATGCGAGTTCAATTTTTGAGACCAAATTACGATAGGGTAACCTTTTTTCCGCCTCTTTATCTATCCCATTTTCTAGTTAGGCTTCCCCTTTTCCTCCATCTCTTTATCTATCCTATCTTCTAGTTAAATCTAGTAAATTAAAAAGTACAAAAGACTGCTAAAAGTATCGTTAGTAATGTTATACTTGTGTAAATGCATACAGTCAGAAAGAGGTGATTTGCTATGAGCAACCAAATCCAATAACATCAGCGGTTTGCTTATATTTCAACCATTATACAATAGTAAAAAAATTACCATAATTATGTTATGAATGACATTAAGCAGAATAGGACTGATATACATATATATTTTTACATTACTATATCCTCATTTGTTATGGAGAAGAGATTGGCAAGGGCATATACTGCTAAATTCAAGTTGCTAGTTGTAGCTGAAGCTGAGGAAAGAATGTTCATCAGTTAACGACTATTATTGTGCATCGGCAACATGGAAACTTCGGTATAGACCATCAAACTCAACCGTAAACAAAATTTGAGAGAAATGAGTTTTAATCAAAACTATTTGGCATGAAATAACACATTTTACTGTGTTCACTCTGTTAAAAGATAAAAATACAAAGCTCAAAGTATTCTGATGAAATAAAGTGAAATTATCAAACACAATCATCTGTTGATTTCTTTTATGCAATAAAGATGCCCTCAGGACCATTTACTAACAAAACAGATAACTAAATATTGTTCAAAATGATATTGTTATGATACAATAAAGTTTCATACATTCTTACCTGGCAGATATATACTTAGCTAAGACTCCGTCGTCCCCGACAGAAATTCAAATTTCGCGCCACTCGCTACAGGTAGGTCAGGTGATCTACCGGCCTGCCCTGGGTGGCAGGACTAGGAACCATTCCCGTTTTCTATCATATTTTCTCTCTTCCACCTGTCTCCTGCGGGGAGGCTGGGTGGGCCATTAATCGTATATATCTGCCAGGTAAGTATGTATGAAACTTTATTGTATCATAACAATATCATTTTCATACAATCAACTTACCTGTCAGATATATACTAAGCTGATTGGCACCCTTTGGTGGAGGGTAAGAGACAGCTAATATGGAATAGACAGGTAAACAACATATGTTGTAGGTATAAAAGAAAAACCTTGGTTCCTACCTGATAGGTGGTAGACTTCGTGGCTGTTGCCCGGTAGTCTGCATCACCTCAAGACTTTAGCGAGATATGTGATCTATGGCTAAGAGTTCTTGTGGGTCTGCCGATGGGGTATGAACCGCTTACTCGGCAGAGCCTGAAAGGACTTTGTCAATGGGTACTGGACCACTTCTATGACAATACACCTTATGAAGGAGCACACAACCAATCCCGACCACCTGATCCTAACCACCATGTTAGTAGAAAGAATTGTTCTGAGTTATCCCCAAACTCATTACAACAACCATAACTCGAAAACACAAAACGCATACATACATAAAAAAAAAAAAAAAAAAAAAAAAAAAAAAAAAAAAAAAAAAAAAAACTTTTTTACTATACTCCTCCAAAAAGATATCACAAGAGTTCCTTACTGAACAACAGTGACTGGCCGCCTGTGCAGCATCGAGCCCTCTTTGTCAGCAGAAATCTAGAACATATCTAGTAGAAGGTATGTACAAAGTTAAGGATTGGTGTTGGCTCCCGTACCCAGTATCGTATCCGCCAATACGAATGGACCCAGAGAAAAACATTTCTCGTAGGTCACGCGAACGTCTTTCAGATAGTGAGATGCAAATACCGAGTTGCACCTCCAATATGTCGTATCAAGGATTTTCTTTAGCGACATATTCTTCTGAAAAGCGAGAGACGTCGCCACTGCTCTTACCTCATGAGCCTTCACTCTTAAGAGTGGAAAAGAGTCGTCAGGACAGAACTTGTGAGCATCTGTAATGACGCTCCTTACGAAGAAAGCTAACGCATTCTTTGACATGATTCTTGTGGGGTCTTTAATCGAACACCAAAGACCTTGTCTAGAGCCTCCCATTTGTTTCTTTCTGTGCAAGTAGAACTTCAGGGCTCTTACAGGGCAAAGAGACCTTTCTGCTTCTCTACCAACGAGACTCGATAGGCCTTTAATCTCGAATCTCTTGGGCCAGGGATTCGAGGGGTTTTCGTTTTTCGCTAGAAAAAGTGTTCTAAACGAGCAGAAGGCCGAGTCTCTGTTGAATCCAACTTCATCTTCTAGGGCATGAAGTTCACAAATTCTTTTGGCTGTCGCCAGAGATAAAAGAAACAAGCATTTTCTTGTTAAATCTCTAAATGAAGCTAAATGAGGAGGCTCGAATCTTTCAGACGAAAGGAACTTGAGAACCACATCAAGGTTCCAGCTGAGAGGAGCTGGTTCTCTAGACTTTGTGGTCTCAAATGATCTAATAAGATCGTGTAGATCTTTATTGTCAGCAAGCTCTAGGCCTCTATTTCTGAAGACTGCCGAAAGCATGCTTCTGTATCCTTTTATAGTAGATACAGACAAGTGAGAGTCCTCTCTCAGGAACAAAAGGAAATCAGCGATTTCAGTTACAGAAGTACTGGAGGAGGACAACTTCTTAGACTTACACCACCTTCTAAAAACTTCCCACTTAGACTGATAGACTCGTCTAGTGGAAGCTCTGCGGGCTCTAGCGATAGCGCTTGCAGCCTTGTGAGAAAACCCTCTCGCTCTGACAAGTCTTTCGATAGTCGAAAGGCAGTCAGAGCGAGAGCGGGGAGGTTTTGATGATACCTCTCGAAGTGTGGCTGTCTGAGAAGATCCATCCTTCTTGGAAGGGATCTGGGAAAGTCTACTGTCCACTCCAGCACCTCTGCGAACCAATCCTGTGCTGGCCAAAAGGGGGCTATCAGTGTCATTCTTGTTCCGTTGGACGTTACAAACTTTGTCAATACTTGCCCCAGGATTTTGAAAGGGGGGAAAGCGTACACGTCTACATGCGACCAATCTAGCAGGAAGGCGTCGACCACGAGAGCTCTTGGGTCTTCCACCACTGAGCAAAAGACTTCCAGCCTTTTGGAAAGGAATGTGGCGAATAGGTCTACATGAGGAGTGCCCAAAGAGACCAAAGACTCTGACACACTTCTGAGTGAAGGATCCACTCCGTGTGAAGGACCTGGCTTCTCCTGCTCAGCCTGTCTGCCCTGACGTTCCTTGCTCCCTGAACAAATCTCGTTAGTAGGGAGATGTTCCTCTGGGAGGTCCAAAGTAGCAGATCTCTTGCTATTTTGTATAGGAACAAGGAGTGTGTTCCTCCTTGTTTCCGAATGTAGGGAAGAGCGGTAGTGTTGTCCACGTTCACTTGGACCACACTGTTTGTCACAAATGGTTCGAAGAACTTTAGAGCCAAGTGTACTGCTAGAAGTTCTTTGCAATTTATGTGCCAGGACACCTGTGCTGCCTTCCAGGTGCCTGAAACTTCTCTCGGTCCTAGTGTTGCTCCCCAACCCTTCTCCGATGCGTCTGAATATAACACTCGGCTTGGGTTCGGAACTTCCAGAGAAATTCCCTTGTTCTCTTTTAGAGGGGACAACCACCATTCCAGGTGTGGTTTCATTTCCATTGGAAGGAGAAAACTGTTGGAGAGAAGTTCCGTCTTCCAATTCCATGATCTCCTTAGGAAGAACTGAAGAGGACGAAGATGAAGTCTTCCTAGAGGAAAGAACTGTTCAAGCGAGGAAAGGGTCCCTAGAAGGCTTAACCATTCCCTCGCCGAAGTTCGTTCTTTCCCTAAGAAGAGAGAGACTTTCTCCAAGCCTCTCACAATTCTCTCTTGCGAAGGAAATACTCGAAAACCCCGAAAATCCATCTGAATCCCCAGATAGACTAAGTTCTGTCTGGGGATCAGCTGTGACTTCTCGAGGTTCACGAGTAGTCCCAACGACTTTATCAGGTTTAGGGTCAAAGTAAGGTCCTCCAAACACTGTCTCTCTGATCTGGCCCTGATGAGCCAGTCGTCCAGATACAGAGAGATATTGACGCCTTTGAGGTGAAGAAACCTCGCCACATTCTTCATCAGGTTTGTGAAGACCTGAGGAGCTGTGGACAGGCCGAAACACAAGGCCCTGAACTGAAAGATCCTTCCCCCCGTCATGAAACGGAGGTACTTCTTCGAAGAAGGGTGAATCGGGACATGAAAATAAGCGTCCTGGAGATCCAGAGACACCATCCAATCTCCTTGTCGTAAAGCCGCAAGGACTGAGGCCGAAGTCTCCATAGAAAACTTCTCCTTTAGAACAAACTTGTTTAGAGCGCTGACGTCTAGTACCGGTCTCCAGCCCCCCGAGGCTTTTGCGACCAGAAAAAGACGATTGTAAAACCCCGGAGAGTTTTGATCCAGTACTAATTCTATAGCTCTTTTGTCCCACATTTGATCCACCATCAGACGAAGAGTATCCCTCAGGACAGGGTCCCTGTATCTGGCTGACAGTTCCCGCGGAATAGTCGTTAGGGGAGGACTGTCCTGGAAGGGGATAAGATATCCCTTCCTGATTATTGACATCGACGAGGCGTCCGAGTTTATGAGTGTCCAGGCGTCTGCAAATTCGAGTAGCCTGGCACCTACTGGTGTTTGGAGGCTGGCTGTCTCATTTCCCTTTCTTAAAGGAACGGAAAGCAGGTCTACCTCTCCTCTCAGGGCCTCTCCTTTTTGAGGGAGCTCTGGAGGGAGGGCCTCCTCAAAAGGGCTGAACAGAAGAAGTAGGTCCTTTCTTCTCAACCACAACAGGCGGTCTCTTCTTCCTTGCAGTCTGAAGGAGAAGATCTTGTGTCGCCTTCTCAGTCAGTGAGCGAGAAATGTCCTTCACTAACTGAGAAGGAAACAAAAAGTCTGACATGGGAGCGAAAACCAGGGCTGCTCTCTGTGAGTGTGAAACAGCCTTGGTTAGAAAAGCACTAAAAATAATCCTCTTCTTAAGGAGTCCCGCTCCAAAGAGGGAGGAGACTTCTCCCGATCCGTCTTGTACTGCCTTGTCAATACATGACAGTATACTAAGAATGACTTCGGGGTCTAGGCCTTCCGAGTCATGGGCTTTCTTTGACATCACCCCAAGGGACCAGTCTAGGAAATTAAAGACTTCCAAAATATGGAAGAGTCCCTTGAGGAGATGATCAGTCTCAGAAATAGTCCAAGTCACACGAGCTCCGTTCAATGCGTGTCTACGCGAGGAATCAACTAAGGTTGAAAAATCAGCTTCAGCCGAGCCTGGGAGAGAAAGGCCCATGTTCTCCCCAGTTCCGTACCACACACCTCTTTTTCCAGAAAGTATGGCTGGAGGCATACAGAAGGTAGTTCTGACAAGTTCCTTCTTTGTCAACATCCATTTGTCAAGAGACTGTAGAGCTCTCTTCATAGAGATAGTCGGTCTCATCTTCAGAACCGACGAAGACTTTGGCACAATTGCACTCGAAAATAGCAATCGAGGAGAAGGAGGAGCAGCAGGAGTCAAAGAATTTCCATACTCTTGCAAAAGAAGGGCTGTCAAAACTTTATAGTTAGAGAAACCTTCTCTACCATGAGCCTCGTCTTCCGAATCTTCGTCCAAACTGGGAGGAGAATCCGCCTTAAATACGGGAGGATCTTCACCAATTTCTCTCTCTGCGGGAGACAAACTCCTACTAGGAGAAGGACTCGTCAAGTGAACAGTCTCTCTCTCAAGTCTACTTGGCGCCTTGCGCCTGCTTGACGTCTCGCGCCTGGCTAGCTCCTCGCGCTTGGCTGGCGCCTCGTGCCTGGTTGGCGCTTCTCGCTTGGCTGGCTCCTCGCGCTTGGCTGGCGCCTCGTGCCTGGTTGGCGCTTCTCGCTTGGCTGGCTCCTCGCGCTTGGCTGGCACCTCACTCTTGGCTGGCGCCTCGCGCCTGGCTGACTCCTCGCACCTGGCTGGCGTCTCGCACCTGGCTAGTGTCTCGCGCCTGTCAGGATCCTTGTCTGGCGCATCGCGCTTGGCTGGCGCCTCGCACCTGTTAGGCTCTTCGCGCCTGGAAGGCTCTTCATGCCTAGATAGATTTTCATATCTGGTAGGCTGTTCGTGCCTAAAAAGCTGTTCGGACCTGTAAGACTTTTCTAGTCTATCTGGTACCGTACGTCTGGCCAACGCTTCGCGCCTGGAAGAAGAGGCCTCACTTCTGGCAGGAGTCTCGTGCCTGGCAGGAGAAAGGAGACGAGACTTCTTAATCGGAAGCCTAGCGTCCTTTTTGCGAGGAGGATCTCTCGAAAGAACTCCAACTAAAGAGGCTAACTGTTCTTGTACAGCTAACAATATCCTCTTTGAAGCCACACCAGCGTCCTCTTCAATGGGAGAAGCAGGAGACCTCGAAGGTGTACGATCCTCAATTTCAGGTTGTGGAGACGTCGAGACCATCTTTGCCTTCTTGATAGATTAGGGGGCTTCCTCCGAGAAGCGCTCCGGGCTCGAGTCAAAAGCGGGTTCCTTCCAGTGCCTTTTCAGTGGCTTAGATAGATCCGAGTCCTTCCACCCTCGTTTAGGTGAAGGAGAACCGGACGAAGAGAAACACTCTCGTAGGACGCTCCTCTTGAAGCGGTCCTGAGCAGTCTGTTGCGAAACAGAGCCTGCTGAAGGGACGCCTGACCGTTGGGGATTCCCCACGACCTCCGTAAGGCTTTCGACTTTCCTTCTCCTCTGGGTATGTGAGCTTGGAAGAGGTCTAGGCCTGGGAGCATCGCAGAGACGGTCAGACGCCCCCTCCACAACACTGGGAACACTCACTTCACTAAGCATATCGCTATCATTTCCCTTACCTTGCATGGCCGCCATTTTTGTCCTCATCTTATGAAGAGTAGCCTTCAGATCGGCGATTTCAGAAGCCGAATCTGAATGCAAAGCCTGTGAGGGTTCAGATACAGAGGGAGAATCAAAATCATTAATAACAGGAGAGTTAGACTCAGAAAAAGGCTCAATAGGCCTTGTACTTACACCCTTATGTGCAGCCCGTCTAATTCTATCCCTCTCTAACTTCTTCAAGTAAGAAGATAGAGTCTTCCATTCATTAGCATTCAACCTTTCACACTCATTACAGGTGTTAGCTAAAGAACATTCAAACCCCCTACACTTACGACATACAGTGTGAGGATCAACCGAAGCCTTCGGTATCCTCACCTTGCAGCCTACATTCACACACACTCTCACACTAACACTTGAATCAGACATTCTAGCAGAAAAATCAAAAGCAAGTCCAAATCCAGTCCACGGTAGCGAATGCCAAAACAACGATCCAGGTACGTCACCAAAAAATCCAATAAAAGTTGATCAAAAGTCTTGAAAAGCGAATTCCAGTCAGGAGGTAGTAACAACAATGTTGATACCACCGGCGACAGAGAAAATATGATAGAAAACGGGAATGGTTCCTAGTCCTGCCACCCAGGGCAGGCCGGTAGATCACCTGACCTACCTGTAGCGAGTGGCGCGAAATTTGAATTTCTGTCGGGGACGACGGAGTCTTAGCTAAGTATATATCTGACAGGTAAGTTGATTGTATGAAAATGATGAGTACTAAAGTGATATTTTGACTTTTAACACTTCACATAAAGTAAAATAACCTTGTCCCATATCAGTAGAGCATCTTGAAATTCATTTACGCTAACAAGAAGCATGAAAATCGCTCAGATTTGAGTTCAATACAGCAGAATAAACTTACCTCGCAATCATCCTCAGCTGATTTCCAAACCAAAAACAAAGATTGCTATGTTTGTATTTTATAATACAATACTATAGTAATATGAAAATACATACAATATTTTTGGAAGCAGTGAAGTAAAGCATAAAATTTTAAAAGGTCCCAGGAAAAGATGAGTATTCATTAAGTTTGCATTTTATCATAAGATACTAGTATGTGAACATTACATACGCCAATTTCATATCTCATGTATGATGCGGCCCCCTTCAAATTAGCTCCAAAATTAGGTTTCAAAAGTCGCATGATATGCGATTATATATGGTATTTATTTATTCATTAATTAATCTTCGATAGTGTAGCCACTGTTTGTCCTCAAAGGAATCACTCTCACATGGTCTCCCCCAGGCCTCCCTACGACAGACCCACCAATTACAAAGAATTCTCTTATAACTTCTCTTGGCCAGAAGAGTGCTTGTTAGTACTGCAATAGAATGTAAAGGACTCAGGGCACAAGGGCTCTATCTCCTGTCCTACAACGATTACCTAGGTTCTATGACATACTCGCACAGATGTGATAACAAGTCAGCACCATCTTCATTACACACTGGTCTGTCCAAGAGCTCACTAGTTCCCCGGATGTGCTCCAGAATTGCATTTGACTATACTTTTTTTTTCATCCACTATACACAAGTTAAGCTAAGTACAGGTGGCCCTCGGTTAGCGGCAGGGATTCCGTTCCTGGCTGCCGATGCTAAGTGATTTTCGACGCTAAGCGATTCTAAAGTCTACGGCCACCGCACACCTTCTTTCGAAACTCTAGACCAGTCAAAGTGCACCGTAATGCCACAATGGGCAATAAGTAAAATTATATTTATGCAGTATAGTACTATAGAATTTACTGTACAGTATTACTGTACTGTACATTATAGCATTGTAAATACTGTAAAGTGAGAAAAGCCTAGTTTTAATCCTTTGGGTGTCTAGAGTATGTAAAGATATAATAAAGTTTATACAGTGTACAGATAGCTGTAGTGTTCAAGTTACGATCATTAGTCTTACGATAGTCCGATTTTATGAGAGATCAAATTACAATGGCCTAACTTTGTCCATCTTCTAGTTACATAAGTTCAATAACAGCAAAAGAGAATGATGAAAATATGGTTTTAACGTTATACTCGTTGCGTGAACGTGTACAGCCATGAACAACCGAACGAGAAACGACTTTTTTTTTTTCTAAGTACAACCGATTCACCGAACTGGATAACATCCATTTGGCTTGTATTTCAATCATCGTACTACAGCACACTATTACCATTGTTGTTATAAATGGCGTTATGTATAGAATAGAACTGAGATATCTTAATGTAATAACTTTATTCGCTATAGATCAGAGATCAATATATAAATCAAAGATCAATCGGGAAATATATTGTTAAATTTAAACCTAGTTATAACTGAAGCTGAGAAAACTGTTCAAGCTGCTAATAACTATTATCGTACATCGGCAACAAGGATAAAACTGCAGTAAACGTATGCCATCAAACACAACCGTAGATAAAATTGGGATATCATTTTAATCAAAACTACTGTGCTTGAAAAAACACATTTTACTGTTGGTTTCACGCCGATATAAGATACATAACGTAAAGTTCGTATTACGATTTCACAACGAGACATATTCAATAAATATTTCCACCTAAAAACACGTTGTATAAGGAAAAATAACCTTGTCTCATATAAGTCAAGTATGTATAAGGAAAAATAACCTTGTCTCATATAAGTCAAGTATCTAGATATTCGTTAATGCTAACTAGAAGCAAGAGAATTCGCTCAGAATTGCGTTATGGTGAAACAAACTCAGTCTCGTATTCATCAGCTGATTTCAAACCACAACAATGGCCGCTCCGCGGAATACTGGCTTAAATTTGCCATAGTATTTTATAATACAATAATATGAGAATGCATACAATATTCTTGGATATAGTGAAATAATGTATAAATTTTTAAAGGATTTATGGAAAAGATGCATAATTAATAAAATAACACCATGCAACAAACAGGAAGTCTCTAGCACAATAGTGCTTTGATTTATGGTGAATTTGTTAAAATGATTTTTTTTTAAGTCTGAGCGTTACGAATTCATGCATCATATTGTGATAATATTTTCTCTGTGTTGCTTTGATCATTTTACAATTTGTTATATACCAAAATCATTGCAATTTAGTGTACAATAAAATGAAAAAAAAAAACTCATTAGCTTTAACCATTTTGCTCACAGCGTGATTTGTATACAATTATATATGAAATATTTTTTTGTGCTTTCATATATTTCAATATTCAAATATGATACAGATATTTTTTTTTTATTTCTGATGGTTGCATACAATACTTCAGGCAATGACAAAAAAAGGAGCCAAAAATGAACTCTTAATCTTGAAAACTAAGCGTGCAGTGATTAAAAAAAAAAAAAAAAAAAAAAAAACTTTTTCTGCTTCGACTCTCACTCCCAAACACCGCCGGCATAAGGCAGACACTTTTGTATAGATGCTCGGCGTTTAAGGGTTAACAGAGCACCACAAGTTATTGGAAGTTCCTCTAATGTTTTCAGTTTTGTGCATGTAAAACTTCAGAGCTCTCACTGGACAGAGAGTCCTCTCTTCATCCTCCACTCCTACTACACTATACAAGTTCTTGATAGTAAAAGGAGGCCAAGGTTTCATAGGATTTTCGTTCTTAGTGAGGAAGCCTAAAGTAAATGAGACTAAAGCATCTCCATTAGAGAAACCAACCCTTTTATCTAGGGCTTGAATTTTGCTCACTCTTCTAGCCGAGGACTAGCAATCAGGAAGAGTGCCTTTCTAGTTAAATTCCTGAGTGAGGCAGAAGCTAGAAGTTCAAAAGGACTAGACAGCCATTTCAGGACTACGTCTAAATTCCATGATACCAGCAAAGTGTCCTTACCTTTGCAGGTATTGAAAGACTTAATCAACTCCAATAAGTCTTGATTTGAAGACAAATCCAATCCTTTGTGCCTAAATACAGAGCTTAGCATAGCCCTATATCCTCTGATTGTAGAAGAAGACAATCCTCTAGACATCCTTAGATATAGAAGAAAATCGGCGATCTCTGTCAGAGATGTTTGAGAAGAGACTTGATTTCTTCTGCACCAAGCTTGGAAAATGTTCCACTTGTACTGGTAGATGTTGGAGGATGAATTTCTTCTACATTTCGAGATCGCCTCTGCAGCTGCCCTCCGAAAACCCTTTGTTCTAAGGAGTCGGACGACAGTTTGAATTCTGTCAGAGCCAGAGTAGATAGTCCTTGGTGGAACCTTGGCATGCGTGGTTGTCTGAGCAGTTTTTGTCTTTGGGGGAATAACCTGGGAAAATCTGCTGACAAACATACCAGGTCCGGAAACCATTCCCGAGAGGCCAGAAAGGAGCTATGAGGGTCATTGATACATTCTCGTGTGACTGGAACTTTTGTAACACCTCCCTGATCATTCCTAGGTATGGAAAGGCATAAAGTTCCTTGTGTGACCAGTCCAGAAGTGTGGTATCCACTACCCATGCCGCTGGGTCCGGTACTGGAGAGCAATAAAGTGGAAGCCGGTGACGGTTGGCGGTTGCAAATGTTATCATAACTTCCAAAGGTCTAGACACAACGCTGTCCAGACTCCATTCTATAGAGATGACCTGAAATTTGCGACAGAGTTGGTCTGCTAACACATTCATCCTGCCCTGCACTAACCTTGTCACTAGCTTTGTGTGATTCGAGTGGGCCCAAAGGAGAAGGTCTCTCGCTGCCTCACAGAGAGAGAAAGAGTGGGTCCCTCCTTGCTTGGCAATGTACGAGAGGGCTGGAGGGCTGTAGTGCTATTCGAGTTTACTGCCACTATCCGACCTCGGACTTCTGGAACAAAAACTTGTAAACCTAGACTGATTGCAGTCAGCTCTTTAAGGTTGATGTGCCAAGCCTTTTGAGCCGAGCTCCATATTCCTGAGACTTCCCTGTTGCCCAGCAGTGCTCCTCAACCTATGTCGGATGCGTCTGCAAACAAGTTGAGCTCTAGGTTCAGAGGGGAAAGCGACTTTCCTTCCAGAGTCTTTTCTCAGATCTCCACCAAACGTGATGTTGTTTGACTTCCAGTGAAATCGGGAACACGAAGTCATCTGAGAACTTTTTCTTGTTCCCCTGGGACCGAAGGTAAAACTGAAGGATTTTCTTATGAAGTCTGCCCAGCGAAATGAACTGTTCGATGGAGGATAAAGTTCTGAGAAAAGCCATAGATAGGCCGAAGAATAGGGCCCGAAACTGAAGATTTGATCTCTGAAGACAAATCTCACATTCAGCCACCTGAAGACTTCCGGACCACAAAAAGTCAGTTCTAAAAGCCCTCAGTCTGTTGGTCCTCCGCTCTCTTGATAGCTTCTTTTAGAAGAAGAGCAGACACCTCGTCAGCCAGAGTGGAGTACTTCTCTAAGCCAAGAGAGTATGCTGTCAACGTAATGGGTTGCTTGACTAAGGGTGGATAGTCGATGAACAGAATCGAGTATCCCACTCTTATGACCTCTACCAACCATTGTTCTGCTCCTCTTCTGCTCCATTCTTGCCAGAAATGATGGAGTCTGGCACCTACTGCTGCATGAGAAAGACTGTTCTCATTGTTTTGTGGCGGGCTTGGAGGAAGGCTTCTTAATTGTTTTGAACGGAAAGCAGACATTTCCTCTTGACTTGGATTGCTGTCTCTGCCCCATGGAAGGGTAACTGTTGCAAGGGAGAAGTAGCCTTAGGACAGCTGGAGTCTCCCTGGAATGCTTGGATGATTGGGAGAGCAAATCCTGGGATGACTTCTACAAATCAGAAGCAATCCTTCTAACGACATCCTGTGGAAACAGGAATTTGCGAACAAGCGGTGAGAGCAGAAGAGCTGATTTCTGGACTGCAGTAACTCCTTTGGCCGTGAAGGAGCACCATAACTCACGCTTCTTAAGAATTGACATTGTGAATGTAGAAGCAATTTGGTGGGAACCATCGCTAATACCTCTGTCCAAACACAAGAGAACTCCTAAAAGGTCGGAAGAAACCAATGGAGAAATTGCTGAAGAAGCGTCCTGAATTTTCTTACCAAGGGAGCCAATAGCCCAGTCCATACATCTAATAACTTCTAAAATCTTAAAAAGATTTAGAAGGAGGTGGTTGATCTCAGCCGAAGAAAACCTGACTTGCCGCTGTGAAATCTGATCTCCAAGACGACTCAATAAGTCCTGAGAAGTTCCCTTGAGCAGAGGCAGAAACAACCAAAGAGGGAGGCTCCCTAGTGAAATAATAAGAATGTCTTCTCTTATTCAAGCAAGAAGGGGGAAAGAGATGACTGCTTTCCCTTGTGTTCTCTTTTCTGCTGGCCAACATTTGACCTCACCCAAAGCTTTCTTGGTTGAAATAGAAAGCACTAACTGAGGGAGATCATGAGACTGAAGAAACTTTACTCATCTGAAGAGTTGAGCTGGAGGAGCAGGATTAGCTGGCTTGAAAAAGTTGGGATAACTTTTCAAGAAAAATTGCAAAAGGGCTTCATAAGCTGATGGGGGTTTACAATCTTCTGTAGCAATCTCCTCTTACGCAGAAGATACATAAGACAAATTAGGGTCGGCGACGCCGACCAAAAGAGAAGACGAAATACGAGGAGCCGCGGGCAGAATCAGCACCACCAACAAATCCAGTTCAGGTGGAAAAGGGAGCTCGGGCGCTAATGGGCGCTCCTGCGCCCCTGAAATTCCATGCGTCAAAGTCTCAGGTGTCAATGGGAGCTCATGCATCGAAGTCTCAGGCGCCAATGGGCACTCATGCATCGAAGTCTTAGGCGCTGATGGGCACTCAGAAACATAGAAATGGTTAATAGGAACAGCACATAAGGGAGCTACAGCAGGGGACAATTCGTGCCCTGGTGTCCTAGGCCACTCATGAACTTGTAACTGGTACAGCTTGAAGGGCCAAATGCGACACTGGTGCCGAAGTGTGCACTGATCTTGGACGCTTACATCTCGCTACAGAGCGGGAAAAATCTCCTTCCGGAAGTTTATCGGAATTGTCTGAAGAAAAAGTCTCTGGGCTATCCCAGCATCTACAAGAAGGTTTAACCTCCTTTACTTTCTTAAGCATTACCTGACGGTATGATTAAGAGTCCACTGCAGGCCTTTTCAATGGTCTGGAAAGGTCAGGATTAGGTGGAAAAGAGGAAAGACTGGGTTTGGGGGACAAAACAAAAATCACAGGCACTTCAGAGGAAGATTCCTGGCTAGCTAAAGTCCTTTCATACCTGGCAGTAGCCTTACGTTTCCTATCTTTTTCTAACTTTGAACAGGAAGAAGATAGAACCCTCCATTGTTTTTCATCCCAGCCTATACACTCATTACAAGTTAAATCAATAGTGCAAACTTGACCCCTACAACTAACACAAACAGAATGGGAATCATACTTTGCTGAAGTTAACCGTGTATTAAAGACTTTGCTGCAAAAACAGACACTTGACTTACTACAGTTGACATCGCTAGAGAAAATCTCAAAATAACAGACTAAAAGCTCTAAGCTGGTCAAAGTACTGTTAATCACGCCTGACTAGTTAATGAACGTCGAATGGAAATGACAAAAGAATCAGAGTACTTCACCGAAGGTACTGGAAACTCTCGGCGAATGATGAAATCCAGACTCAAAGAAAGCTACAGCTCTCGACCTTTGTCGGAAGCCAGTAGAAATAAACTTGAGGTTCTTTGCCAAGTTGTTTACCTATTCCCCCAATAGTGGGCAGGGTACCGACCTACACCGAAACAGAAAAATTACTTCCGCAATTTTCAAATTTTAACTGCCGGTACTTAGAAATACTTAGCTATGTAATTACTTGGTAAGTTACTTAAACAAAAACAGTGACTGATGATGATCCCAATATGGAGAGCAAGCAAACTCTTGGCACACACCACTATACTGGGAAGCTCAGCATTAATAGATACTATAGAGGTCTGTGCTCTGTTTAGAAACACTGCAGTTTATGAAAAAAAAAAAATGTAATCTACAGTTTTATATAAATCCACTTATAACTGGTAATACATATACTACAGACATTGCACAAGAATACAGTCAAAAGAGAACTAGTGCTTCTAAAAATAGAAAACAAAACCACACAAAATCACTTACCCTGTTAATAGGGGCGCAAAGGCAGTTAATAAGAACATTCAGGGCTGCTTTTTGCACCTCGGGGGAAGTTGTCACAGACTGAGGATTCTCATGAATACATGCTACTAGTATGGCATACCCTGGTACTTCCTGTTTAAAATATTTAAAAATATAAGTGAGTGGAATGTATAAACTGACCCATATATCATTAAACCTATCAAAATGAAGTACAGACAGTCCCCGGTTATCAGCACACTCAGTTAATGGCAATAGTTTTTAAAATCGATTTCCCGTTATTGGCGCTGATAATAAAGTTATGGCACCAATACATAACCCTCTTACGCCGACTGGACGTATTTTACGTCGACATTTTTTGTCTCCCGTGTGCCGACTGGACGTATTTTACGTCGACTTACAAGTTTTTTTTTAAATTCGCGGAAAAATATTTATAGGCCTACCAGCCTAAAACTTTTGAATCACGCGCCTTGGGGGATGCTGGGAGTTCACGGATCAAGGTGTTGTTTTGTTTACAATCGTTACGCAGCCGCGCAAGCGCGAATTTCTTTCTTGCCGCACTAAAAAGTATCTGTGACACATCTCGGAAATTATTTTGTCACTTTGACATAATTTCTGTACCATTGTAAATTAGCCGTTACATGAAGTATTATACATATATGAAAATGTGCGCATTTTTATGTAGAATACAACAATAAAATACTCATGATTGTAGCTTTTACCAGTTTTGAGATATTTTCATATAAATAACGATAATTGCCAAAATTTCAACCTTTGGTCAACTTTGACTCTACCGAAATGGTCGAAAAACGCAATTGTAAGCTAAAACTCTTATATTTTAGTAATATTTAATCATTTACCTTATTTTTGCAACTAATTGGAAGTCTCTAGCACAAGATTTTGATTTATGGTGAATTTATGAAAAAACTTTTTCTTTACGTCCGCACGGTAACTCTTCTGAAAAAAATCATACATGCGATTGTGGTAATGTTTGCACCATTTTAAAATTAGCTGTTATATAAAGTTTTATATGTGGAAATGTGCGCAATTTCATGCACAATACAACTAAAAATAACCCATGGTTGTAGCTTTTATCAGTTTTGAGATATTTTCATATAAATAACGATAATTGCCAAAATTTCAACCTTCGGTCAACTTTGACTCTACCGAAATGGTCGAAAAACGCAATTGTAAGCTAAAGCGCTTATATTTTAGTAATATTCAAGCATTTATCTTCATTTTGCAACAAATTGGAAGTCTCTAGCACAATATTTCGATTTATGGTGAATTTATGAAAAAAATAACATTTTCTTTACGTCCACGCGGTAACTCTTCCGAAAAAATCATGCGTGCGATTGTGGTAATGTTTGCACCATTTTAGATTAGCCGTTACATAAAGTTTTATATATGAAAAAGTGCGCAATTTCATGTAGAATACAACAAAAAATAATTGAAGGTTGTAGCTTTTCTCATTTTTTGAAATATTTGCATATAAATTACGATAAATAGAAAATAAACCACGTTCGGTCAACTTTGACTCTACCGAAATGGTCGAAAAACGCAATTGTAAGCTAAAACTCTTACAGTCTAGTAATACCCAGTCATTTATCTTCATCTTGAAACAAATTCGAAGTCTCTAGCAAAATATTTAGATTTATGGTGAATTTAAAAAAAAATCTTTCCTTCCCTCCGCCCGCGGATTCTCCGCCACAAATCTCCGAAATGCGTACGTACCATTCTCGGAATATTTGCTCCGTTTCATATTAGGCATTTCATAGAGTTTTATATATGAAAATGTGCGCAATTTCATGTAGAATAAAACGAAAAATATTTGAAGGTTGTAGCTTTTCTTATTTCCGAAATAATTGCATATAAAAAATATATATATATAAAAAATTCAACATTCGGTCAACATTAACTCGTCAGATATGGTCGAAAACTGCAATTGTAAGCTAATACTCTTACAGTATAGTAATATTCAATCATTTGTCTTAATTTTGAAAGAAATTGGAAGTCTCTAGGACAATATTTAGATTTATGGTGAATTTTTGAAAAAAATATTTGTTTACGTCCGCGAGTTACGAATTCATGCATTATTTTTTTATATTTAGTGTAAATTACAAAAAAAAAAAAAGTAACTTGTTACCTTTAACCGTTTTGCGCACAGCGCGATTTGAATACAATTATATATGAAATTTCGTTTTTGTGCTATCATATATCGCATTATTTATATATGATAATGATAATTTTTTTCATTTCTGATGGTTGCATACTAAACTTCAGCCAATGGCAAAAAAAGGAGTAAAAAATGAACTTAATCTTGAAAACTGAGCGCGCTGTGATTTTTTGAAAAAAATCTTTTTTCCGCTTCCGCGCTCACTCTGAAACACCTCCGGCACACGGGAGACAAATTTTTTTTTTACCGCTTCGGCGTAAGAGGGTTAACTGCTTATAGGTGCCATAAGCACCATAAATTGCCAAGCTTTGGTTAATGGTGATTTTCACTTATCATCAAGCCAGTTGAAACTGAACCCGCCCCCGCGGGGAAAGTGTCTATATACCAAAAAGTTTCTGTACTCCGCAAGGAAAATTATCTTATCAAATAACACTATTTCGCTAAAAATTCTCAACAGTACCTACAGGCAAAACATACCTGATAAAACAATACCAATTCAAACAAAAATAAGGAGTTACAGCATTATGGAAAAGGGGGGAAAGTAAATTCAATCTCAATAAAAAGAGCTAATTTGACCTCATTCTAATAGAAAAAGAATATCACACCTATTTCATTACTGTACAAGAACAAAACTCAGCTAAAAACTGAGCAATCCACTCCCAATAAGATTTTTTTCTTTTCAAAAGTCACATATTTACCTCTCCAGAAATCTAATCTCTGGTTCCAAACAGGAACAACAGGCTGAGAATTCTTCACCTGAAATGCTGAAACAATTCTTTCAGATTCCAGATTATATTTTTAGGATTTGAAATATTCATATAGTACTGTACAGATGATTCTTGTTATTACAGCATCCATGGCAAATTGCATTTAAAAAACTTAATTTATGGAGAACTGCATTTGTTATAAAAAGAATTGTGCAAAGTGCTACAAGATAATTCCTTGTGAAAAGTGCCATGAAAAGAGAACTTGTCGTCATATAATGCTGTATCTTATACGCAACACTTTTTGTATGCCATATACACAATATCAAATCTGAACAATAAAATACTAGTAGTTCCCAGTTATCAGTGGAGTCCCGTTCCCGGTATGACGATAATCAAAAACCATCAATAATAGTGCCGATCCCAGGTGATCTGTGGGGCTTACTTAAGTGGTGATCAGTGTCGAAAAACCAGTTTTCATCATTGCTAGACAAGCGCCATAAAACTGCATGGCCAATGACCCGGGACTGCCTGTAGAGCATTATAACCAAAGAACAATTTATCTATAATTCTAACACTATCCAAATCTACCCATAATTACTGAAAATTCAGTCTTGAGTTCGCCTAAGGCCACACTCTTCTCTTTCCTTTATGCCTCAAACCAATTAACCCTTAATGGATGGATACCCTCATATGAGGGATACCCTCATTTGAGTAACAACAGGTTTTGAGTGGTGGACAGATTACCTCCAGGTGAGTAACAATATTACATGCCATCAATTTGGAGAAATTGGGTGGGAAGGAGGTTCCATTACTTCTATAGCCCATATATTTACTAAAGGCAACTTTTAGACTGGCTCAGCTCACTGATTCTAGCCATCTCATGATTCAGTTGTGTACTTGACTTCAAGGGGCATGTAGTGTGTCTCTCTCTCACATGACATCTTTTTATATATTTACTCATAAATATACCCAGGGGTTGCTGTTGGTTTTAGTTCTTATCTTTTATGATTATGGTAATTTTGCAAAGATAAGAGCAAAGAAATATTAGAAAAAATATGTATAATCCAAAAAAGTTACTGCATCTTTGGTAAATATTTTACAACAAATATAGTGCTCAAAATTTTACTGATTTTAGTTATCTGTTAAGCTATTGCATGAACTATAATTATAATTTTTGCAATATAAAATTAATTATTATGTATTAGAAAAATCATGTATAACTTGGTAAAATTTATGATTGTCTTGTAAATGAGGCCCCACACACAATTGTAAACAGTCATTTGTTTCATAGTAACCTGCAAAACTAATATTTGCATGTACCTTTCAAACCTACCGACACTGAATCCTAAACATTCAATACAAACATTAAAATACCCCATTTATAAGCATACATATAAAATAGCCACATATCCTTAAGTACATATATATGCAGAATTTACACCCAAAAACAATAGGCAACAAGCCAAATGGTCTCTAGGAAATTAGACAGCTGTAGCTTGTCACCGGTTGTTTAAAGAAAAAACAACCAGATTCGGCCCAGCCCATTTGGGGAGCGACGGAGCTCCCTGCAACACCAAGCCATTCCTTTCTTTGTTGCCGTCCAGTGCATACTGATGCTCGACAGCTCTTTGTCGTATTGGGCAGCAATCTTACTTTTAGTATTGTAAATGTGTTTGCATTTTTATGGAAGATTAATCCAGTCATAGCAACGCGGCTTCATCAGCTTCAACGAACACAAGACGCTGCACTTTTTGCTGCAAACATCTAAGTGTTAAACTTTATTTTTACAGTCATACTGTATGTTCTAATTGTAGGGGTATGACTGGTTCATAGTTAGCTGCGATCAGTGTAGGGATGGGTCAGGCGTACATGACTTTAATTCAGTACTTATTATGAGTAATAGCAAGTGTAGGGTTGCAGAAGTGCGAGATACTCTAGGCATTTTATGTTCGCAAAATGTGTATGAACTTGCAGTGTTACCAGACCTTGCAATATTACCAGATCTTGTAATGTTACAAGATCAGTGTAAGAATGTACAAAGATGATTCTGTTAGACTTATCGCTTCACCTGACAATGAGGTAGGCCAAACAATGAGGTCAAGTGTTAATAGTTTGAGCTCTATCTTTGGTAATCATAAAAATTTTCTCATCTCAGTAGGAGAGAGAGAGAGAATTATTTTTATTATTTAATGTTATTTAATTTACACATAAATGTTTGAAACTTACAAATTACATAAAAAATTAAACAAACATTTTTGCAGGGCATCTCCAGGATTAAAAAATTTTGTGTTTGCGTGTCTGTGAAATACTTACGCATAATCAGTTAGGTTCCAATGAAAAGTTCACTCTATTGTGAACTTGCACAACTCGAATCACATAAGATATGACAAATTTTTAATCATTGTATTTTTCATAGCTAACAAACCTGAAGTCTTAACAGTAGGATAATTGTCTTGTGCCACCTGGAAACTGGTTAAAAACAACAGATTGTAAAGCAAGGAATCTGTGGCATCTGGCAACTCTTGCTTATACGAGGTGGAAGCTGGTCACCGACCAGGCGTAGAACTCTGTGACGCGTCAGATTTTCTTTGACCACCTTGGAGAGTAGTTAGTCGCTTGCTCTCTCCTTCCCAAGCCAGTTGCTTGTTTGCTTGTGATTTTTTGTTTTCAGTTTGTGTGTGTGCCTTGTTGATTATCATGGAGTCCTCAAATTCTTCTGACCTTGTCAACATGTGCCCGGGCATTCAGGGATTTCCATGCTCCAGGATTTTGGCTGCTACCATTACATATCATACTACATGCATTAGGTGCCGATCTAAGTTTTTTACCATTACTAATCCTTGTCCAGAATGTCGTTCCTGGCCTGTGTTGCAGTGGAGGGGGTCCTACAAGAAGAGGGAGCATCGTAGAGTATCCACTTGTCCTTCTTGGGACGGTTTCTCGCGCTCATCATTTGGATGGTTCAGCACACCCTTCTTCCAGAAGCGTTCCCTCTGTGTCAGCTGTACCGCTGTCTCCTTCCTTTTCTTCCATCAATTTGTTGTATGAAATATTGGGATTTGCACAGGATGAGATTATGTTTAATGTAGCCACTCTCCCGCAGGATATAATGTCCTTCCTCAGAGGGAGAAGGCTATGCCTTCTGCTTCCCTTATATCTGATTCCGAATCAAACAAGATGGCGGCTGTTTGGGCATCTCTAGGCCTATGGGGTGGCCCCTCGTTGGATGGCCAACTCTCGCATTTCTTGGCTGCTTGTATTCCCCCCTGTCCCCCAGCCCCCTACACTACTTACGCTCTCATGTGCTGTCTCCTAGCAGGACGCCTTTGTCGAAGTCAACACTTAGTGGGTCGCCCTTTATCACTCCACCAGTGAGGCCATCGACCAGCGCTGCCATTTGAGATGTCACCACGTTACTCCAAGCATCCTCTCAGCCTACGATATCAGCTGCGGTGGCGTCTCTACCTCCCGTTGTTGTGATGTCATCTCCATCTTCACCTATGATGTCATCACAAACTTTCGCTGAGCCATCGGAGACATTGTTTTAAGCTATGGTTTAGAGGCTGGACTATTTTTTGAGAAAGGTATTCTGTTCTTTTTGACAAGAAGAGTTGAAGGAGGAGTGATTCTTCCTTTCCTCCTTCTAGCAAGAGATGCCATAGAGGGAGTAGGTGTTCACTTCCATCTCCAGCTTCCTCATCTCCTTCTCTCCTCATCGTCGTTGAGTCAAACGTTGGATATTATCGACTTTGTGGTGTCGGCTTCTGCAACTGAGAAGAGTACTTAGCCAACTTCTCTACATGGCCATGTCTCTCCCTTACACGTACATGTACGTGACCATGGAAGTGTTAGCCCTCCATCTCAACCATCTCCATCTCCTGTATCTGTTCCAGTCTGTCGTAAAGATGATAAGGCTCCAATTAAGAGGTTGAAGGTGCCTGCTACAACAGTGTCGCCTGCACATTCCAAAGATTCTTTTCTCTGCAAACGTGTTGTGGTTGATGGTCGAGAACGTAAGGCAACTCTGGTCCACGGACGTGTTTCTCGTTTGCCTTCCAAAGGCTGGGACCTTAGGAATCAGTCTCTTTCAGGAAGTTCGCTTCAGCATCGTTCCCTGTCTCAAGACAGTGCTTGTTTTGTCTTATATCTTATGTT
Organism: Macrobrachium nipponense; assembly: GCF_015104395.2. NCBI lineage: Eukaryota > Metazoa > Arthropoda > Malacostraca > Decapoda > Palaemonidae > Macrobrachium > Macrobrachium nipponense. The sequence goes on along the minus strand of NC_061103.1, from coordinate 10,964,423 downwards.
CATTCCTCACTCATTGTCTGAACACTTTTGTAAATTCATGTTGTTACTAACATAGAGTGTATTGTTTTTTTAATTAACTTGTCTTTGACCAGTGTGTTTGGCCACTCTTAAATCCTTAATCTAGCCTTTGGGATTTTGCTAATTTTGTACTGTCTTTATATATGCCTCTTTGTGACTAAAATGATATTGTTATTTTACAATAAAGTTTTGTAAATACTTACCTGGCAGACATATACTTAGCTTACGTCTCTGACGTCACGACAGAATTCAAAACTCGCGGCAAACGCGACAGGTAGGTCAGGTGATCTACCTTACCCGCCGCTGGGTGGCGGGTGTAAGAACCAAAGTACCTTTCTTGCCAGATTTTTTCTCTTACACCTGTCTCCTGAGGGGAGGCTGGGCGGGCCATCAATCGGATATGTCTGCCAGGTAAGTATGTACATAACTTTATTGTAAAATAACAATATCATTTTTGTACATGAACTTTCCTGTCAAGACATATACTTAGCTGATTGACACCCTTGGTGGAGGGTAAGAGACAGAAAATAACAAAGAAAAGGTAAACAACACCTGTTGTGGGATAAAAATAACCTTGGTTCTTACCTGTTTAGGCTGAAGACTTCATAGGTACTGTGTATTAGTCTGCATAGCCATAAGAGCTACAGCGAGGGCGTGACCTACAGCTGAAAAGACTCTTTGGGTCTACTAATGGGACTTGATATCCGCTTACTTAGTAGAATCCAAGTCGGATCATGTCAATGGGGGTTCGCCCTCTTCTATGACAGAACCTGTCCACTACCAACGCAGGGAGCTTCAAAGCAAATCCGATCACCTAACCAAACTACAGATATTAGTACTACGAAAAGAAAAAAGATGCCTACCTACATCATTTTTCATACAACTATATGAACTCAATACCAAAAACAAGGGAAAAAACTACTAAGGATATGTTCCAGCTCCCTGCCCCAGCACCGAATCCGCCGATACGTACGGGCCTAATGCGAAGCACTCGTCATACGTAATACTGACGTCTTTAAGGTAGTGGTTGGCGAATACTGAATTACATCTCCAGAATGTAGTTTTCATCAGATTCTGAAGAGACATATTCTTATTAAAGGCCCAAGGAAGTGGCAATGGCTCTCACTTCGTGGCCTTGCTTTTAGGAGCTTGAAATGTTCTTCATTACAAGATCTATGTGCTTCTTTCACTAGACTTCTAATGAAGACAGCGCATTTTTAGACAATGGTCTACTGGTTTCCTTTACAGAGCACCATAGTCTGTCTTCAATTCCCTTAAGGGTTTTCTTCTTCTGAAGGTAGTATTTTAAACTCCTAACAGGGCAAAGAGTTCCTTCGGGTTCTTCCCCTACTAGGGCAGATAATCCACGAACCTCAAAGCTCCTTGGCCAAGGATTTGAGGGGTTCTCATTCTTTGCTAAAAACGAAGGAAGGAAGGCACAAATCACGGAATCTCCTTTGAAACCTACTCTTCCTTCTAGGGCATGAATCTCACTAACCCTTACTCTTCCTTCTAGGGCATGAATCTCACTAACCCTTTTAGCAGAAGCCAGAGCCATGAGAAACAGAGCTTTCCTCGTAAGATCTTTGAAGGAGGCTAACTAGGGTGGCTCAAACCTAGAGGACCTCAGGAAACGAAGAACCACGTCCAGATTCCAACTTGGAACTTCGGTCGAAGTTTTCTTGGCAGTTTCAAAAGATCTTAATAGATCATGCAGAACATTGTTATTCGAAAGATCTAAGTTCCCATGTCTGAACACTGCCACCAGCATGCTCCGGTAGCCCTTGATGGTAGATACTGCCAAACCGCATTTTTGCTGCCGGTAGCCCTTGATGGTAGATACTGCCAAACCGCATTTTTCTCTGAGGAAAACTAGGAAGTCTGCGATCTGAGTCACAGAGGTACTGGAAGAGGAAAACTTTCTGGTTCCTGCACCACCGGCGAAAGACGTTCCCCACTTCGACTGGTAGACTTTAAGGGTCGAAGGTCTTCTAGCTGAGGCGATAGCCATTAGCAGCTTTTGTCGAAAACCCCCCTTCGCTCTGACAAGACTTTTGACAGTCGAAAGCCAGTCAGATTGAGAGCGGGGAGGTTTCTGTGATACCTGTCGAAGTGGGGTTGTCTGAGCAAATCTTGTCTTTGTGGAAGTGCTCTTGGAAAGTCCACCAACCATTCCAGTACCTCTGTGAACCAATCTTGGGCGGGCCAGAACGGAGCTGCTAGCGTCATTCTTGTCATCTCCGAGATAGCAAATTTCTTGAGGGTTTGTCCCAGTACTTTGAAGGGGGGAAAGGCGTAGACATTCTAGACCTTGGTACAGTCTATGGAGAAAACGACATCCAACTGATACTGCCCTGGTGGGTGCATGATCGGGGTGGGCAGCCAGTAAAGTTCTTAATCCTTGCGTTTGCCTTGCTGTTGCAAAGAGGCGTCGATGTGAGGCCTGCCCCATCTTCTCCACAGGTCTTGGCATACTTTTGAGTGTAGGGTCACTCGGAAGGCAGGAGTTGATTCTTCCTGCTCAGGAGATCGGTCCCTGACGTTCCTTTCTCCCTGTACGAATCTGGTGAGAAGACTGATCTTCCTTGCTTGAGACCACAGCAGAAGATCCCTTGCTGTTTCGTACAGGGAGAAGGAGTGCGTCCCCCCCTGTTTTTTGATGTACGCCAAACTGTGGTGTTGTCCGAATTGACCTGAACTATTGCATTTCGGACGTGGGGCTCGAAGGCTTTTAATGCCATCCAAACTGCCATCAACTCTTTCTTGTTGATGTGCCAGGACACCTGATCCCCCTTCCAGGTGCCTGACACTTCTCGTCCCGAGCGTCGCTCCCCAACCTGCTTCCAACGCGTCGGAAAACAACACATGGTTGGGGTTCGGCATGTACAGAGACATTCCTTCCACAAATCGGAGTGGGTTGGTCCACCACCGAAGGTCCCTCTTGATTCCCCTTGAGATCTTGAAGGAGAACTCCAGATCTAGGGAGAGACGCCTCCAGTTCTGGTATAGGAAGAACTGTAGAGGCCTGAGATGCAACCTTCCTAGAGAAACAAATTGCTCCAATGAGGAGAGTGTCCCCAGCAGACTCATCCACTCCCTCGCTCTGCATGCATCTTTCTCTAGGAAGGTCGTTAGTTTCTCGTAGCAACGAGCTATCCTCTCTGGTGACGGAAAAGCCCGAAAAGCCAGAGAAACTATCCGAATCCCCAGATAGATCCGCTCTTGACTGGGGATTAATTGAGACTTCTGGAAGTTCACCAGAAGTCCCAGAGAACTTGCCAATGTAAGGGTCTTTTGAAGGTCCTCCAGACATCTTTCTTGTGACTCTGCTCTGATTAGCCAGTCGTCGAGGTAGGACGACACCCTTACTACCCTCCCTCAAACTGTAGCCACTGCGCCACGTTTTTCATTAACCCCGTGAACACTTGGGGTGCAGTCGACAGGCCAAAGCACAAGGCCTTGAATTGGAAGATGTTTCCTCCCATCATGAATCTCAGATACTTCCATGAAGAAGGATGGATCGGCACATGAAAGTAAGCGTCCTGAAGGTCTAGTGACACCATCCAGTCCCCTGGACGAAGAGCCGCTAACACTGCGGAAGTCGTCTCCATGGCGAACTTCCTCTTTTCCAAAAAGACGTTCAGGGCGCTTACATCCAAAACCGGTCTCCATCCTCCTGAGTTCTTCGGAACTAGGAATAGTCTGTTGTAAAAACCCGCAGAGCGGGGATCTTCCACTAGTTCTATAGCCTCCTTCTCTAGCATCAGATCTACTGCTAGAGAAAGGGCTTGATTCATGATGAGATCCTTGTGCCTGGCCACCAACTCCCTCGGAGTCGTCGTCAATGGTGGCCTTGACGAGAAGGGAATGAGGTATCCTTTGCTGACAATCGATAGGGACCAATTGTCTGCCCCTTTGTGGGCCCAGACGTTGGCAAATTTCAGTAGTCTGGCACCCACTGATGTCTGGAGTCCTTGATTGCTATTTCTTCCCTCTGACTGACCTAGAGAAGGTTTTACCTCTCTGAAAAGGTCTAGATCCTCTGGTTGAAGAAACTCTGGCAGCGGGTCCTCCTCGAAAGGGCTCCTGCCTCAGAGGAGTCTCTGTCTTGTTCTTGAGTTGGAAGACAGAGCGAGGTTTCCTGGCCGACTGGGCTAACATGTCCTGAGTAGCCTTGGCTGAAAGGGCACTCGAGACATCCTGAATGATTTTCTTGGGGAAAAGAAGAGGAGAGAGCTGAGCATAAAGAAGTGAGGCCCTTTGTGCATGTGAAACTGCCTTAGTGAGAAATGAACAGTAAACTGACCGCTTCTTCATCACTCCGGCTCCAAACAGTGAAGAGACTTCACTCAAGCCGTCTCTCACTGCTTTGTCCATGCAAGTGAGGACGCAGTTAAGATCTTCAGGAGACAGGGAATCCGGGGTCTGGGTCTTCTTAGCCAGAACTCCTAAAGACCAGTCAAGGAAGTTGAAAACTTCCAGGACTCGGAACATTCCCTTCAGTAGTTCGTTCATCCCCCACGTAGTCTTGGCAGACAGGAGGGCAGATCGACGAGCGGAATCCACCAGTGAAGAGAAGTCCGAGTCAGCAGACAAAGGGAGAGCGAGGCCTAATGGTTCCCCCAATTCGTACCAGAATCCTAATCTGCCAGTCAGTTTAGACGGAGGGAAAGAGAAAACAGTCTTCCCTTTCTCTTCCTTAGCAAGGAGCCATTCCCCAAAACCTCTAAGTGCCTTCTTCATGGAAATAGTCGGTTTCATCCTTACACAAGATGAAACATTCGAAGTCTCCGAAGTGGAGAATAAAGAAAGAGGAGAAGGAGGAGCCACAGGAGAAAGGATATCTCCAAACTCTTGAAGGAGCAAATCTGTTAACCTCTTATACGAGGAAACAGAGGAGTCTTTTGGTTCTTCTTCTTCCGAGGGATCCTGTTCTTCCTCAGCTGAAGAACCCTCATGATCCTTAGAGGCGCGACTACCCTTAGAAGTCTCTTGAAGTATGAGGTTTGACTCTTGGAGACAAAACTTCTGGAACTTGCCTACTCGCAAAATCCTTCTTGTCTTGAGGAGGGCGTTTTCCAGATTCTTGGAGCCTAACAGGAGTATGGCGGCTGTCAGGAGCAGAGCGCCTGTTTGAAGAAAAACTTCTATCAGAAGCGTCTGCCATGATCTCGGCGCCTGACTCGAGGAGAGTGAAAGTCAGGTGAAGAGCGCCTGCCAGGAGAAACGCGCCTAACAGGCTCTTGACACCTGTCAAGCGAAGAGCGCCTGTCCGATTTAGGGCGCTTGTCAACAGGAGAGTGGATGCGAGACGAAGAGCAGCTACGAGGCGAGTAGCGCCTACTAGGCTCTTGGTGCCTATCAAGGGGAGCGATCCTGTCTCGAGAAGAGCGTCTGTAGGGCGAAGATCTCCTACGAGAAGCCTGCTCCTTGTCTGAAGGAGAAACAAAGACATCCTGTCTGTCAGGCGACTGGCGCTTGGACGCAGCCGGGATCTTGTCCGAAGTAGAGAGTCTCCTGCGAGACTCCGAACGCACAGGCGAGTGGGCCGCTTCCGTCGAATAGCGAGAGTCAGGAGAGGGGAGCCTGGATTTCTTTACAGGAAGCGAGACGTCCTTCCTACAACAAGAAGACACGCAAAGAGAGCCAGCCAGAGCCGAAATCTGCGCCTGAAGACTAGCCAACACCCTTGCAGGAGATTTCACAAAATCTTGAACAGGTGACGAGGCTCGATCTCTGCTCGGGGAACGATACTCAAGAGATCTCTTCCGTTTCTTCGCTTCCACCTCAGGCTCTTCCGAAAAAACTTCAGGGCTGGAGGGAAGGGCGCAGGGAGCGTTCCAGGCTCTCTTCAAAGGGCGCGAGGCTTCCGAAGAGCTCCATCCTCGTTTAGGAGAAGGCGAAGGCGAAGACGAGAAGCATTGGCGCAAGACTTCTCTCTTGGCGCGGTCCAAGGTAGCCTGGGAACGAGCAGCATGAGCTACCGATGGGACGCCTGACTGGTGGGGATGCTCCCTAACCTTCCTGCGGCTTTCGACTTTCCTCCTCCACTGGGACTGGGAGTCTGGAAGAGGTCTAGGCCTGGAAGCATTAGGGAGCCAATCAGACGCACCCTCCACTGCACTGGGAAAACTGCACAAATCACTATTAGAATCACTCTTACCTTCCAAATGTTTGATTTTCATCTCCATGCTGCGAATGGTGGCTTTCATGGAGGCCACTTCCGAAGGCGCATCTTCGGCTTCGATGCAGGGAGCAGGAGCTGAAACTGACAAAGGAGCTACGTCTAAAATGGGATTTCTACATCCAACTCGCTAATACGAGATCTACTACTGCTCCTAGAGGAAGCTTTCCTAACTTTATCCTTTTCAAGCTTCCTCAAGTAGGAAGACAAAGACTTCCATTCATCCTCATTCAGCTTTTCACATTAGTTACAAGGATTATTAAATGTGCATTCATTCCCTCTACACTTCAAACATACTGTGTGAGGGTCTACCGCAGCTTTCGGTAGCCTCACCTTACACTCAGTCATACAACAAACTCTGAACATAGCAGTTTTCTTAGTATCAACATCAGACATCATGAATCCAAAGAAATATCCAAAGAAAAGTCAAATAACGGTCCACAAATCGCGAATGCCAGGCCAAAAGATCAGGTACTTCACCAAAAGTCCGTAGAAACAATCCAGGGCAAAAACGAGAAAAGAATCCAACTGTCAAGAGGTTACGACAACAGGTGTGGTCGACACCGACGACAGAAAAAATCTGGCAAGAAAGGTACTTTGGTTCTTACACCCGCCACCCAGCGGCGGGTAAGGTAGATCACCTGACCTACCTATCGCGTTTGCCGCGAGTTTTGAATTCTGTCGTGACGTCAGAGACGTAAGCTAAGTATATGTCTGACAGGAAAGTTCATGTACAAAAACAAAATTAATTGTATTCTGACTAACTTACCTATGACCACGAGTGGGTTGCTGCTTTTAAATTTTTAATCTAGCCCATGGGAGGTTTTTTGTTCTTTCAAAGTGACCTGGACCTTTTGTTAATCCTGTAATGATTGTTTATATATGCCTACCTGCACTGTACTTCTCATTGTTCTGATCAGTCTTGCCTTTAGTGAAAGGTCATTAAAACCGAAAGATCTATAGCATTGAAATTTGGTATATAACTTAGAAAGACATTATAGAACAATCAAATGGAGCCCTTTTTTCCAAATTAAAAAAAAAATTCTTACATTTTCCCCCCTGATTTACAGGGTTTATTTTTTTACCAAAATGAAAAAGTTCATATCTACCAAAAAAATTACTTTTAGGAAAAACTATCATTTGATTGGAGGTCTGCATCAGGTCTATATATAGTAGTAATCCCAGGTCTTAATATCAAGTATCAAGGGAGGAAATAGAATTTGAAAAACTGTTATTTTCGGGATAAGTTGCACTGGCGTCACAAAACCAAATGTCAGAGGCGAAAATCATATGTGGTTTGGAGATGTCCCAAGTCACCTTCTTAAGAGGTATAAATGTCAAAGTCCTGTCCTTAAAAAATGGCATTAGCTGACCAGCCCCCTTAACCAACAGGCACTATTAATCTGAACAATTGAGAGATTACTTAGCATTAAAATTTGGAAAAGACACAACTATTGAAACACTACCAGAAGCTGCTAGATTTCCAACAAAAACAAGTATTCATTCTTGCTGGGAAAACCCAACCTGAATGTTTACTAGGATTGATGAAAGGGCTTGTATTATTATAACACAAATACACAATAAAAAAAACCAAAGATGGGAAAGAAATACTCAAAGTTAGTCTTGATAAGTTCCACCAACAAAATCGGGCAGAAAGTCAGACAAGGCATCTGTACTTGTCAGCAGCCAGAAGCTAAGTGGAATGCAGACCAACATTATTATTATTATTATTATTATTATTATTTTTTTTTTTTTTTTTGCTCTATCACAGTCCTCCAATTCGACTGGGTGATATTTATAGTGTGGGGTTCCGGGTTGCATCCTGCCTCCTTAGGAGTCCATCACTCTTCTTACTATGTGTGCCGTTTCTAGGATCACACTCTTCTGCATGAGTCCTGGAGCTACTTCAGCCTCTAGTTTTTCTAGATTCCTTTTCAGGGATCTTGGGATCGTGCCTAGTGCTCCTATGATTATGGGTACGATTTCCACTGGCATATCCCATATCCTTCTTATTTCTATTTTCAGATCTTGATACTTATCCAATTTTTCCCTCTCTTTCTCTTCAACTCTGGTGTCCCATGGTATTGCGACATCAATGAGTGATACTTTCTTCTTGAATTTGTCAATCAACGTCACGTCTGGTCTGTTTGCACGTATCACCCTATCCGTTCTGATACCATAGTCCCAGAGGATCTTTGCCTGATCGTTTTTCTATCACTCCTTCAGGTTGGTGCTCGTACCACTTATTACTGCAAGGTAGCTGATGTTTCTTGCACAGGCTCCAGTGGAGGGCTTTTGCCACTGAATCATGCCTCTTTTTGTACTGGTTCTGTGCAAGTGCCGGGCATTCACTTGCTATGTGGTTTATGGTTTCATTTTTCGTATTGCACTTCCTACATATGGGAGAGATGTTATTTCCGTCTATCGTACTTTGAACATATCTGGTTCTTAGGGCCTGATCTTGTGCCCGCTGTTTATCATTCCTTCAGTTTCCTTCTTTAGCTCTCCCCTCTGTAGCCATTGCCAATTGTCATTGCTGGCTAGTTCTTTAGTCTGTCTCATGTATTGTCCGTGCATTGGTTTGTTGTGCCAGTCCTCTGTTCTTTCTGTCTTTCTCCTGTCTCTGTATTTATTTCTGGGTCTTCGTCTGCTTTTATTAGTCCTTCTTCCCATGCACTCTTTAGCCACTCGTCTTCACTGGTTTTCAGATATTGCCCCAGTGCTCTGTTTTCGATGTTGACGCAGTCCTCTATACTTAGTAGTCCTCTCCCTCCTTCCTTTCGTGTTATGTATAGTCTGTCCGTATTTGCTCTTGGGTGTAGTGCTTTGTGTATTGTCATATGTTTCCTGGTTTTCTGATCTATGCTGCGGAGTTCTGCCTTCGTCCATTCCACTATTCCTGCGCTGTATCTGATTACTGGCACTGCCCATGTGTTTATGGCTTTTATCATATTTCCGGCATTGAGTTTTGACCTGAGTATCGCCTTGAGTCTCTGCATATATTCTTTCCTGATCGTGTCCTTCATCTCTTGGTGTTTTATATCTCCTCCTTCCATTATTCCCAGGTATTTGTATCCTGTCTCATCTATGTGTTTGATGTTGCTCCCATCTGGTAGCTTTATCCCTTCAGTTCTCGTTACTTTGCCTTTTTGTATGTTGACTAAGGCGCATTTTTCTATTCCAAACTCCATCCTGATGTCCCCAGATACAATCCTTACAGTCTGGATTAGGGTATCTATTTCCTTGATGCTCTTACCATACAGCTTGATGTCGTCCATGAACATCAGATGGTTGATTCTGTTACCTCTTTTCTTGAGTTGGTACCCGGCATCCATCTTCTGTAGTACTTTTGTCATGGGAATCATGGCTACTACGAAGAGTAGTGGGGACAGTGAGTCGCCCTGGAAGATCCCTCTCCTGATATTAACCTCTGCTAGTCTTATTCCAGAGCTTGTAAGTATTGTATTCCAGTTGCGCATTGTATTTTTGAGGAAGCTGATGGTGTTTTCCTCTGCCCCATATATTTTCAGGCATTCTATTAGCCATGTGTGTGGTATCATGTCGAAGGCTTTCTTATAGTCTATCCATGCCATGCTTAGGTTGGTTTTCCTTCTCCTACTGTTCTTCATTACCATTTTGTCTATCAGGAGCTGGTCTTTTGTGCCCCTACACTTCCTTCTGCAGCCTTTCTGTTGGTGGGGGATGGTGTTGTCTCCTCTAGGTAGTTGTATAGCCTTATTATTATTATTATTATTATTATTATTATTATTATATTTGTATATTATTATTCTGTAGATGAAACCTATTCATATGGAACAGGAACAGGCTCACAGTGGCCACTGACTTGAATTTCAAGCTTCCAAAGAATATGGTGTTCATTAGGAGAAGAGAAAAAAAAAGGAGCTCCTACTCACCACAAAAGAAAAAAAATTAATAAATAGGTAAATAGAGAAAAATGTAACAAAATGCGAGAAGAATAGTATTATGGTAGTAATGCATTGCATTTTTGCTTGAACTTTTGAAGTTCCAACTGCACAACATCCTCTGGAGGCTATTCCACAGTCCAATGGTGTGAGGAATAAAGGACCTCTAGAACTGAGAAGTTCCAAGTTCGAAAGCAAGGCACCTTTACTGCATATTGGTGCTGTTGTTCAGCGAATCTGGTTGCTCTCATCCGATAAAGAGGATCAGGGATCAATTGTGAATGTGAAAGATCTCAGCTGAAATAAAACTTATGAAAAAGTCACAAACAAAGAGACCATCCTTCAATGGTCCAAGTCATAACTGCTAATATGTATTAGAAAACAGAGACTTAACACCACGAACAACTCTAGAGATAAATCTCTGGCAGAAGCAGGCATCCACACCGGAGAAAAGTATTCCAGTAAAGGAAGTACAAATGACCTAAAACCAGTTGCATTGATTTTATCACTGTTATAAATATATTAGGCCTTAAGAACAATACCTAACTTTCGTTTGGCATTTGTTGAAACTGTTCCATTCACTTGAGGGGGAGGATGCCTGTTGGTAGTTAATTAACTTGTCAATAAGTTTGAATGGTTGCATTCGCAAGCTAAATCTATGTAAAAAATGAAGGTTTGCATTTGTGTAGGAACAGAAGACCCCGGATACAATTGAACGTCAGGGTACCGAGCGCCCTCCTTCACACTCGACAGATCGGGTGAGGAGAAGGACCTGGATACCTCCCCCCGAAGGGGAAGGTGCCATACGCGGGAGCTGAGCAGGGGACAGGAAAGAAGACGAAGTATCTGTCACCAAGGGAGTTGCGTGAGAGCTTTCTGACGACTCCTTGGCAGGCCTTCGCTTCTTCCTACCCTCATACAAGCCCCACTGCACCTCCGACCAATTAGCACAAATTACACAGGGCTCGGTGCGAGAGCACTCCCACCCTCGGCACCGAACACACAATACATGAGGATCAATCTCAGGGAAACTGCGGAATTTCCCGCATTTACGCCCTTCAGTCCCGGGGCACAGTCGTCGGGTAATGGGAGGGCGCGGAATATCCATGATCCTTATCACAACAATTCAATAATAATAATTGAGAAAATGAATAATTGTACTTACAATCTTCAGTTTCACACAATACAAACAGAAAGAGAAAACAATTATATGAAAAGCAAACGACGATGAAACGGGCAGAGAGCGATGAACACGTCCACACACCAGCAGGCCGAAAGCAAAAGTGATTCTTCACCTAAAAGTCGCGAGGCGCGCGCACTGTCGGACAAGCAGTTAACTACCGAACTCCTTTGTTCGAAAGCTTACAACCATCCAGCTGCCACTAGTTACCTTCCTATTGTAAAAGGACCGAAAGGTTTGTATCCCGTGTCGGAACAAATAAATGTTTTCTTAAGAGCTTACCTAAACTAAGACATCATTATCAAATGTACAAAAAGAAACCACAATTTTACCTGTGGATCAAGTGTCTGCAATAGATCATCCCCAGCAGGAATAGTCAGCTTGTCACAAAGGGCTGCTTGTACGGATGGCACCACACTGATGACATAAAGGATATCCAAGGCAAAAACAGCAGTTTCTGTCCTACTGAAAGCAAATGATTTAGAAAACTAACAAGAACTTTGAACAAATGTAGTCGAGACCTCTCATACACGAACTAACAAGAAAACCTTATAGCCAAATCTTAAGCAATATTATACATTGATAGTACCAACTCTGCATAATGAAACCAACTTAACCTAATTATTTAAAAAGGGAAATAATCAATGGTGATAGAAATATCTTTCACCTTAATATTCAATGCAAGCTACCTGTTATCAATTTCAGCAACAGTATTAAGGCAATTACTGTTCCAAAGATATTTAAGTGATAGTAAATAATGAGGTAAATTACAAAAAAAAGCTCTTCTACTTGATTCCCAGTTTAGTGAAAAAACTAACTTAGTGAATGACCATTTGCTACATTAATTCCATATATCTAAGCTCTACTATGCATAATTTGGTAACATATACTTAAGATTCCACTTTTTTATTAAATACTGGAATGCAAAAAAAAAAAATAAATAAATAAATAAATAAATAGAATAAATAAACATACTATAGTTGATAAAAAGTATGAATAACTCTTTGTTGACCAAATGATATATACATTATCACATGAAGGAAATCTGTTACTTTACAGGCAGCCCTCGACTAACAGCAGGTCGTTTAGTTCCCGGCCAATGCTGCTAACCGAAAATTGGCAATAACAGCACTAAAAACCTGCTAAATGGTGCCGCTAACCAAATATTGGCTCCGTTAACCAGAGATTGGCACTACTGTTAACTCGAGATTGGTGCTGCTAACCGGAGATGGCACCGAAAATCCAGTTAACAGTGTCGCTAGACAAGCGCCGTAAAACCGGATGGCTGTTAACTGATGCCACCGTTAACCGAGGGCTGCCTGTACTTCAAAAGATAACATTATAAAAGAGAATTGAAAAGAGTGGGGACTGCTATGAGGGAAAAAAAGATAAAAATAAAAATTCTGATTATAAGGATGAAATAAATAAAAAACTAACTTAGCAAGGACAAAATTTCATATGCATCTAAAATTTAAATTCGATGATGAAAGCCAACTTTATAAAATGGATCAAGTAACATACACTACTGGACTGTGACATTTCTTGAATAAATTCATCAATTGGTGTAGATTATGAGAACCTATTTAAAACTCTGCAAATGAAAATACTATATAATACTAAAGTTGTTCCTTCCAACTCCTGAGCCTTCTCTAGACTCTCATAAGGTTAGCCTGAAGGATTTACTTTGATATTAGATGTAAACAATGAAACCCGGCAAGTTGTAGAACTTTTCCAGCAAGGTGGGGTGAGATCAAGGAAAAAGATAAAGAGTAAAATGCAAGAGCAACACCAATCGGATATAATCCCTTTTGTTTTCGTGATCGTTACAATTGTATTCCTATAAGAATGAACTACATTCATAAAATCTCATACTTTAACAGTTAAACAAACAAACTTACAGAACTTCTTTTGAAATGCAACTAGACATATCTTAAAACTATCTGCAACCATGAGCTTTCCACTCATCAACTTAGAAGTTACAAAAGAACAGATACAACATACCTACAACTACTGTATCATAAAATAAATATAAGTTATAAAGAAATGACTCTCATGTAAATCTGATTTTTTATATGGTGTTTTTACGTTGCATGGAACCAGTAGTTATTCAGCAACGGGACCGACGGCTTTACATGACTTATGAACCACGCCCAGAGTGAACTTCTACCACCAGAAATACACATCTCCGACGCCTCAATGGAATGCTCGAGAATCAAACTCGTGGCCACCAAGGTGACAGGCAAAGACCAAACTGACCATGCCACTGAGGTGCCATCTTTCACACAAATCAGTAGGCGCTACCTCTAATGCAAATCATTTACGTAATAATCTTTAATGCACTTACTTTGGACTGAAAGATTCATTGAGCACCATAGCGACTAACTGAAGCACCAACTGAAGGCCCTTCAAAGAGACAAACTGCTCTACAGGCTTCCAACGAGCTCGGCTGGGTAAACATTCCAACAGGTGTTCTATATTTTCTTCCACCACCTCAGGAGCAACATTCACAGCCTGAAACATGGTAAAATTCAATAAGTACAGCATTACATTAATCAAAGTAACATATTTTCATTCAAAGTAAATTAAACCAATGTTGTGGATTAAGAATACTAAAATAAACCGAATGAATTTTTCATGATCCTAAACATAATCACATGCCCAATGATGTAACTCACAAAGTCTTGCAAAAGAGGTTTCTGAAAAAAGTAATATTGCTATCTATGTACTAACAGAAAACTTTTCCTTTGCAATGACTTGATAAATAAATATTTGTATGTCAGTACTGCTCTTCAAAATAAAACCCTCCAACATTATCCAGAAATTTTACACAGGAGAAAAATCTTCATATATTAAATCATTGTATTACAATTATTAGCTTTTCAAACTAGATTTCCTATGGAATTTCCTAAATCCACACACACAAGTATTAATTCTCCAGAATGATGATAATAACTTCCCACTAACTTCATCAAATATGAAATCATAAAATCCACATATACAAATTGCCAGAAAAAATATTAATTATGGATTCATGGAAAGCTGTTTCAATACTTCATTCACACCAACTGTTTTTTGCTCGACACTTTCAAACAAATTGACTAAGAATTTGTGTCATCTTGCTTATTAGAGTATAATAACTCTACTGTTCATTTATGGATATGGTTAGAGTTAGTACCTGTTCACTTTGCATCCCTGACTATTTGGTCTACTATAATAGTGCCTCTTTGTTCTACTTATAAACTTTGCATTCAATCTTGCCTAATAAAGGTACCTTTTAAGCATTATTTTCATAATATTCAAAATTAGGCCTACACTTTTTTTTACACTAGTATATATCAAACAGGCTTTAAATAAATGATTTCCCTGCATGACCCGGTTCCCGCCAAGCTTCAATGAAAGTAATTTGTATTTATATCATTGTCTTTATCATTTGAATAAGACGCTGCTGCAGCATTTTGCCAATTGCATTATAAAAGTAGTGGTTGGTTTGATATCTTGAACAAATCAAGATATTAATTTTCTACTTACTAAAATTTCAAGCTTCATTTTAATAATTTGCCAAACCATCTATGCATATCCTTGGCATTTTTACACATGGTTTTTCAAATAAAGAAACCTGCAGGTACATTACACCTACTATAACCTATTTCATCAGTACCTCATGTTTTCTTCTCATGAACTAGTAACTGAATCACAGTGGTGCTCCCCAACATATATCTACACTGCTAACCTATATTAATAGAAAGAAACTGTCACATTCATTACAGGATAACTTTCTGTATCTGATGGCAAATAAGAAACCAAAACCAAGGCATACAGACCACCCATCCCCTCCCTAATTTAAGAAAATCCAGTGGTCTACTATCACTTATGAGAAAGTGAGGATTATCTTTACTTACTATTTAGCATTTTTCAATTATTCATCTTCACCGTATTTCATGGAACATATAATAGAATGTGTTTCATGGAACATATAATAATAGAATGTGTATATCCACATTTTTCTTCCTTCTTTGACCGCTAAGAGAGACATACCTACCTTGTATGAAGGCATGGAGGGTTGTTGCACAGCACCAAGTTCTTTACATAGTCTTTGAAGGCTCTGGACTTTCAGAGACAAATGAGCTTCAAAGTAATGCTTCAGACTAAGGCACACTTGCTTGACAGTTTGCCACATCATTGCTTCGTTTGGTTCATCTAAGATATCTTGTTCCCAAACATCTTGGAAGAGGGATAATGTGGAGAGCATATTCAGAACTTTCCTCAGGCCATCTTGTTCATCAAACCTTTCTAAGATGGCTCTAAATCGGAAAACCATGCCAAAAAACATTACAGCATGTGTTCTAGAAGACTGATGGGAGCATTCTAATAACCACAATGCATAACGGATCAGTTCTGACAGCACTTTATCTGGTAGCAAACATATTCTCTCCACAGCTTCTTCACAGTATGCCAGGTACCACATACAGAGTGCGACACCATCAGCGGGAAGAGAAGGGCGAGGTACCTGTCAATTTAGGTTTACCTGGTTAGAACTAGAGACATATAACCCAGAAACAACCTCACTCTACATAGCATACTATAATTAAATAAAATGTTTGTACAGGTTTACAATCTCTTTTCCAAAATTCCAAAAAGGTCAATCTTTTGTGGAGGGCAGTGTCCATTTGCAAAAGTCAAATTGTACAGTTGTATTTAAAATTATCATAATTTCAATAAACTGTATCCAATTAAACTGTTTGTACTATGCTCATATCAACACATCATAAAATATGATCGTGTGATCATATGCTATTTGCATTCTGGTGATGCTTACATTATCAAAATCATCAACTGTTTGAGTACTACTGACATCCTCACTGCCCTTAGTTGCTAGATGAAACAATTTGGAGATCCATGTTTGATAAATTAACAAAGCTGGGTTAAAAAAAATATGGCTCATCTTCCTATAAAAAGCAAATTTTAAATAATTTAAAATTCGCTTTTTAATTAAGGTATAATTTTATTTGTTTCAGATACTGCTTTTTAACTTTTTCAGTGTTTTGCAGCCTACACATTATTCATATCTTCAGATGCAACTCACCTGCTACTTAAATTTACTAGTACACTTTCTTAATATAGAACCTTCTTTTTCAATATACAAAGAAAGAATAGTAATTTATCTTTACTTATGGATGAAACCCTTTAGAACTAGCAAATAAACAACTGCAATGCAACTCTTAAATAACATGCACTATTTACAGTAATAAACACTGGCACAAAGATGTTTCTCAATTTGGTTTTTCATGTCAATACTTCCTACAGCTTATGCCAATGTTTTTCATTAAATTTTCAGTGGCTGTTAATTACAGCAAATAGCAATAAATCATTAACCAAGATGTAAGTTTGATGCACCTGGCTGACGTATGACAATTCACATTTAGCCTACTGAGCCTTAAATATTGAACATAGGCCAGTGGAATCAATTGAAAATTCAACTTGCATGATAATCATGATGTAATAAAATGAAAATTTTTATGATAAAATTATTTGGATACTTACCTAATGTTAAAGTTAGCTTATATATTCATGGCTTCAAGTGTGATCAGCAATCAAAATAAAACAAAAATGAACCTTGGCTACTCTCCTAGGATTGTCTGTAATCACCTGTTTCCCACCAGGTGGAGTCTACATTCTTTTCAGAATTCTTCATGACCACCCACTAAGACGTTG
Organism: Macrobrachium nipponense; assembly: GCF_015104395.2. Taxonomy (NCBI): domain Eukaryota; kingdom Metazoa; phylum Arthropoda; class Malacostraca; order Decapoda; family Palaemonidae; genus Macrobrachium; species Macrobrachium nipponense. The sequence continues at coordinate 10,947,406 of NC_061103.1, read as the reverse complement.
AGAGGCTGGGTGGGTTTCCACTTTAAACAATAGGTATTCAAATAATTAGTCTTATCATAAAATTTTCCATAATTTGGAATGAAATCTTACCTACTGTTCAAGATAGCTGACTACCACATTGAATAAGGATAATGGATTAGTGCAGCCAGCGAAACAATTGTTCAGCCAAGCGAACTAAAAGCTTTTTGATGAGAGGAAAAAAGCTTTTCAATATTCCTGGCTGTTGTGTGATCCTTACTGGCAAGTACTATTGCCAGTCATTGGAACCACAACAGGACATAAGACCCTCATATTGGGACTTGTCAGAGGATCCATACAGGTAACAATGACTGTTGTAGAGTACTAATGACTCGTGTGCATGAGTAAAAAGCCCATAACCAACAGTCCAAATCTAAAAACTATCACCTTCACATGTGGTGCGCTCCTGTAACCAAATTTCAACGGCAGGATTTCCTAACAACAAACACCGAAACAACAGGACTATAAGCTTTACAGCTTATAATAGTACTAAATTTGAACATTTTGCAAATAATGAGGCAAAAATGCTTACATCTCCCTTGAGCTGCATGACAACCTTTTCTAGCCCTTTAACGCCAATTGGACGTATTAAACGTCGACGAAAATTGTCTGTCGGGTGCCGATTGGACGTATGGTACATTGTGATGGTAATTGCTTCCTAGCAAAGAAAGATAAAGGAAAGGAGAACACATTTTCGAGAAGTTTGGCAGCAAGGAGGCGTTAGCGCTATGTGTTGGAGGTGCCTGTTATCATGATGGTTCTAGAATTGGCAGGAGTGTAGTGGAATTCGTCTGGCGCCGTCGTCACGTGAGAAATGCCGCGATTTCTGATGCAATACCTCGTCTAGATTCATCTAAGAGTTTCTAGAAATCTCGGGAGTCTGTGACGCTCGCCGTAGGCTCCCCCCCCAAGAGTGTCGTATAAATATGGCGGTCGAAGTTGGAGAGAGAGAGATCGTAAAACAGACTCCAGTTAGTCACAGAGAGTAAGAGCCACAGATCAGAATATCAGTGAGAAATTAGCAGCAGCAGAGATTATCCGTGAGAGATAAGAGAGAAAGGGACCGATGAAGGATCATAAGAAAAGTTGTTCGAGAGTTGGTTGGATACTGGTCTGGTCGTCTTCAGGAGTGGACAGCCGTGTTATCTCGATGCTGAGCAGACTTCAGGGAAAAAAAGGTCCTGCTACAGGTTTTGGGGGAGTTCCGGCCTTACAAGTAGACTATTTTCTGCAATACGGAGTCAAGAGGACGTCTGCGATTGCCGCTCTCCTTTTGTGAAGCCATCGCCTCGGATTACCAAATTGACTAGCAAGTATTTGAATTGCCTCACTGTTCCCCCAGTACATGCAGTGTAAGATTCTATCTTTTTATGTAAATAGGAGATACCATTCTGCATTTACCTTTGTTAGTAAGCTTGTAAATAAACCTTTGTTGTGTTAGTGTTTCTTTCTATATTCGTATCCCCAGTTTCAACTGTTGGTGTTGAAATATTTTTTTCTATTATTACATATCGAACCTGAAGCGGACCTCTCTCAGAGGCCGTAACATTGTGTCGACCCTTGCCAGGATATTTCGACACCGTAACATTGTGGCGACCTTGCCTAGGCTATCAACACTTTAACAGTTTGAAACAGGGAGGATATAGAAAGAATCAGAATGAGTGAGATGGTGAAAGAGTTTATCGAGTCAGGTAAGCTACTAGGTCTAGAGGGGAATGATCTCCGTGAGTATGTTGAAAAGAAAGAAAGAGAAAAGTATGAGAGAGATGAAAGAGCGGCTGAGAGAGAAGTAATGAAAATGCAGCAAGAGAAAGAGAGAGAAGCAATGATAATGCAGCAAGAGAAAGAGAGAGAAGCAATGAAAATGCAGCAAGAGAGAGAAATGTTGGCAATGCAGCAGGAAGAGAGAAAGAACGTATGCATGAGTTGGAAATTGCTGGGTAAAGGGAAAGTACTTGTAACAGTCGGTCAGGCGAAAACGAAAACGGAGCTGATACATTAGGTATGAGTGCAGTGCTAAAATTAGTACCAAAGTTTGATGAGGAAGATGTTACGACATATTTCATGTGTTTTGAGAAGTTAATGGAAAGAGTAGGTTCTCCTAAAGAAACGTGGACTTTATATTTGCAGTCAGTTTTGAGTGGTAGGGCACTTACTGTGTATAGTTGCATGTCGAAGGAGGAATGTGATGATTACGATATCGTGAAAGAAACTGTTCTTAGCGCATTTAGGTTAGTACCAGAGGCGTACCGTAAGAAATTTAGAAATTTGAGAAAGGATGAAAATACTACGTATGTAGAATACGATAAGAAGTTAGAAAGGCTGTTTTTTCATTGGTTAACTTCTGCTAAGGTTGAGGATTTTGATGGTTTGAAGAACTTAGTGTTGTTAGAAAACTTCAAAGATAACGTATCCCCTGAGATTAAACTTTATATAGAAGATAGGCGAGAAGTATCTTTTGCAGGAGCAACTAGGCTAGCTGACGAATATAGTCTAATTCATAATTTGAGTGTTAGTAAGAAACGAAATGATCCTTCGTCTGGTAGAATACAAAGCAGTAAAGGTTTCAGTCCTAGTAATAGCAATGCGAGTAGAAGTGACTATTCCTGTTATACATGCAGAAAACCTGGTCATACGTCTAAGGTTTGTAAGAGTAAAGTGGCATCTAGTGGCTCAGAATTAACTTGTTTCCGATGTAATTGGAAAGGGCATTTAGCGAGGAATTGTGCAGTAGAAAGGAAGGACGGTAAGAAACCAGTGTCTCTAGTTAACCTTTCGTCAAGTAGGGATGATGTGATGAGAGAAACTAAGAAAGTTTTTGGTGAATTTCTGTCGGAAGGCGTAGTTTCCTCTCTTGGAGGAGTAGATTCGAGAGAAGTAGTCTTGCTTCGAGACAGAGGTGCTGCTGTCTCACTGATTCGAAGAGTGTGTGTGCCGAACAGGGCAGAAATCAAATATGGAAGAGAATGTCATGTTAGGTGGATTTCCTACCACTTGTGTTCTTTGTCCTTTGTTGAAGTTGAATTTAGAAAGTCAGGTAGTGTCAGGAGAAGTAAAGCTTGCAGTTGTGGACAGTTTGCCCGTCGAAGGCGTTGACATTATTGTCGGTAACGACTTAGCTTTATCCAAGAATGTGAATCCTGTTGTGAGGAATATTCCAGTGCCTGAAATGGTAGTAACTAGGTCGGGTTTAGATACAGACATAGACTACGATCATAATTTGTTCATGGATTCGAACGTGAGTAAGTTCGTGAATTCGAACGTGAGTGAGTTCGTGAATTCGAACGTGAGTGAGTTCGTGAATTCGAACGAGTGTGATAGAGGTAGCGAGGTTGATCTTGGCATGAGTGTGACTGAGAGACCTAACTCTATCGTTGATAGTGATAGCCAAGGGGAAGGCGTAGCTGTCGAGAGTAACATAGTAAATGTACCAGTATCTAGTACTAGTTACGGTGATGAATTAGGCTCTAACGTTTTGGATAAGGATGAGCTAGTTGAGTTGCAGAAAGAGGATGAGACACTGACCCGAATTTCTGAATGTGAGCTGGATGATGATCTTGATGATGTGTGTAAGGAATCCTTTTGTTTAAAGGACGAACTTTTGTGTCGTTACGTTCGACCGAAGTCAGGTAGTAAAAGAGAAATCACCGAACAATTAATGGTTCCTAGGAAGCTGCGTGAGCTAGTTTTGGTATCAGGACGTAGACGTAAGTGTTCTACATGTCGACAGAAATTATCCTCCGCCCTTTCGAATGAAACAAAGAGGGACTAATATGAATAAACTAGTTGAAACTGGATGTGTCTAAAACTAGCCTCCAGCTTCCTCCCTGAGGTCTTGGGAAAAAGAAAAAACAATGGTAAAACCTTGGTGACTCGAATAACTATGGTTTGATAGCCTCGTTGCATAAGAACTGTTGAATCTATCCCTCCCGACCTCAAACTTCATCATGTGAAGAGAAGGATACTAGGAAGTTGATATGGGCAAAAATTTAACAAAAGATATAATGCATCCTTCCCTGAGAACCATCACTACGAAAGGTTCTTGAAGCTTATACAGACACTTCAGAAATTCTATACACGCCCTTCTGAGGATCCAGATAGCCTAACTGAACTGGAGTTCAGAACCTCAGTTATGATTACATGTGCAATATTCCACTTAGAATGGAGCCAGATCACTAATGAAGCAGAAATTGTGAGCAGTTTGGGAAATCCTACATGGAAATTACATGCATTAAAGGTTGGAGGGGCAAAACCCTAAAGGGAAGATTGAAAAAGGTGATGTGCTTAACCCTCTTACGCCGAAGCGGTAAAAATAAAAATTGTCTCCCGTGTGCCGGAGGTGTTTCAGAGTGAGCGCGGAAGCGGAAAAAATATTTTTTTCAAAAAATCCCAGCGCGCTCAGTTTTCAAGATTAAGTTCATTTTTTACTCCTTTTTTTGCCATTGGCTGAAGTTTAGTATGCAACCATCAGAAATGAAAAAAATGATCATTATCATATATAAATAAGGCGATGTATGATAGCGCAAAAACGAAATTTCATATATAATTGTATTCAAATCACGCTGTGCGCAAAACGGTTAAAGGTAACAAGTTACTTTTTTTTTCGTTGTAATGTACACTAAATTGCAATCATTTTGGTATATAACACATTGTAAAACGATAAAAACAACACAGAGAAAATATTATCACAAAATAATGCATGAATTCGTAACGTGCAGACGTAAACAAATATTTTTTTCAAAAATTCACCATAAATCTAAATATAATATTGTCCTAGAGAATTCCAATTTCTTTCAAAATGAAGACAAATGATTGAATATTACTATACTGTAAGAGTATTAGCTTACAATTGCAGTTTTCGACCATATCTGACGAGTTAAAGTTGACCGAATGTCGAATTTTTTTATAATATTTTTTTATATGCAATTATTTCGAAAATAAGAAAAGCTACAACCTTCAAATATTTTTCGTTTTATTCTACATGAAATTGCGCACATTTTCATATATAAAACTCTATGAAATGCCTAATATGAAATGGAGCAAATATTCCGAGAATGGGACGTACGCATTTCGGAGATTTGTGGCGGAGAATCCGCGCGGAGGGAAGGAAAGATTTTTTTTAAAATTCACCATAAATCTAAATATTTTGCTAGAGACTTCGAATTTGTTTCAAGATGAAGATAAATGACTGAATATTACTAGACTGTAAGAGTTTTAGCTTACAATTGCGTTTTTCGACCATTTCGGTAGAGTCAAAGTTGACCGAATGTGTTTTTTTTCTATTTATCGTGACTTATATGCAAATATTTCAAAAATGAGAAAAGCTACAACCTTCAATTATTTTTTGTTGTATTCTACATAAAATTGCGCACATTTTCATATATAAAACTTTATGTAACGGCTAATTTAAAATGGTGCAAACATTACCACAATCGCACGTATGATTTTTTCGGAAGAGTTACCGCGCGGACGTAAAGAAAATGTTATTTTTTTCATAAATTCACCATAAATCGAAATATTGTACTAGAGACTTCCAATTTGTTGCAAAATGAAGGTAAATGCTTGAATATTACTAGAATATAAGCGTTTTAGCTTACAATTGCGTTTTTCGACCATTTCGGTAGAGTCAAAGTTGACCGAAGGTTGAAATTTTGGCAATTATCGTTATTTTATTATGAAAATATCTCAAAACTGATAAAAGCTACAACCATGGGTTGTTTTTAGTTGTATTGTGCATGAAATTGTGCACATTTCCATATATAAAACTTTATATAACGGCTAATTTTAAAATGGTGCAAACATTACCACAATCGCATGTATGATTTTTTTCGGAAGAGTTACCGCGCGGACGTAAGGAAAAAGTTTTTTCATAAATTCACCATAAATCGAAATATTGTGCTAGAGACTTCCAATTAGTTGCAAAACTAAGGTAAATGATTGAATATTACTAAAACATAAGAGTTTTAGCTTAAAATTGCGTTTTTCGACCATTTCTGTAGAGTCAAAATTGACCAAAGGTTGAAATTTTGGCAATTATCGTTATTTATATAAAAATATCTCAAAACTGATAAAAGCTACAATCATGAGTATTTTATTGATGTATTCTACATAAAAATGTGCACATATTCATATATAATACTTCATGTAACGGCTAATTTACAATGGTACAAAAATTATGTCAAAGTGACAAAATAATTTCCGAGATGTGTCACAGATACTTTTTAGTGCGGCAAGAAAGAAATTCGCGCTTGCGCGCCTGCGTAACGATTGTAAACAAAACAACACCTTGATCCGTGAACTCCCAGCATCCATCCCCCAAGGCGCGTGATTCAAAAGTTTTAGGCTGGTAGGCCTATAAGTATTTTTCCGCGAATTTAAAAAAAAACTTTTGTAAGTCGACGTAAAATATGTCCAGTCGGCACACGGGAGACAAAAAATGTCGACGTAAAATACGTCCAGTCGGCGTAAGAGGGTTAAACACTTACCAGTTGAGGAGACAATGATGGGGACAATGTCAAAACAGTTACTATTGAGTGAGCAGGGCTATTTTATAAGACATGTACACAACTGTTTCTGTTAATTTACAGAGTTGTAAAAGGAATAAGATATTCCTCCCATTAGCCTACAGTAAGTAGGTCTATCAAGATGTGAGAACTATAAATTATCCATGGGAGAACTCACTTTTGCCATTTTTTTTGCAGATAGAAGCAATATTCAATATTTTCCTATTATTTTTGTGACTAAATACTGTACTGTACCTTCATATATGTTCTATGAAATGATTTACAGAACTAATTTTTAAATAATATAAAGTTTAATAAGATAAAATAATAATAATTATAAAATATTTATGTTCATTTGTTTTGTATGATGAATAAATGATTTACTAATTTTCAAATATTAATATTAAAGTAAAGAAAATCTAGTGACTTAGAAATATTTTTGCTCAATATAAATTCTTTCCCTCAACTTTTTCCTAAGGCTTTGGAGCAAGATGGGGGGGGGGGGGGGGGGGGGGTGTAACCTGTCAAATATCTTGACATACTGACTGCAAGGGTAGATGTTGCCACTCAGTGGTCAATAAATGTTGCAACTCAATGGTCAAATAAATGTTGCCACTAGGTGGTCAAATACCCTATGAAGGATACTGAAAACTCTCTTGCTCTCTCCCTCTTGCCAACTCTCTCTATCTCTGTTATTGGTTGGAAGGGTTAGAAGGGTAAAATGTTCAAGATGACTTTGAAATGATATAAATACTATCACTTAATACTATCATTTCAAAGAACAGTACATAATAGGATAATAGTTTGAGGTAACAGTAATACCCCGAACTTACGCGATTTGAGTTGCGCGAATTCACAATAGCGTGAACTATTCATTGGAAGCTAACTAATTATCATATGCAAGTTCTTCACAATAGCACAAACCCTGGAAAAGTGTTTATGTTTAATTTATTATGTAAATTTTTATGTTTTAAAGCTTTTCTGTATAAAATCTTTATTAAAATGTATTATTTTTATTATTGTACATGCAAAAATATGATATGTATATGCACCTACAGTTAGTGCATATATGTACATTAAAAGATGCAATACCCATCCACAAAGTTACTGCACTTTCAAAAATGATATCCCTTCAGGAACTTTGTTTAATTTCTGAAGTACGTACTAGTACACTATAAACAGTAAAGTTTTCATGCTTTTAACCCTTTAACGCCGATTGGATGTATTAAACGTCGACATAAATTGTCTGTCGGGTGCCGATTGGACATATGGTACGTCGATAAAAAAAGTTTTTTAAAAATTCGCGGAAAAATACTTATCGGCCTACCAGGCGAAAACTTTTGAATCATGCGCCTTGGGGGATGCTGGGAGCTTACGGATCAAGGCGTTGTTTTGTTTACAATCGTTATGCAGGCGCGCAAACGCAAATTTCTTTCTTATCGCACTAAAAAGTATCAGTGACACATCTCAGAAGTTATTTCGTCACTTTGACATAATTTTTGCACCATTTTAAATTAGCCGTTACATGAAGTATTATATATGAAAATGTGTGCAATTTCATGTAGAATACAACTAAAAGATACTCATGATTGTAGCTTTTATCAGTTTTCAAATATTTTCATATAAATAACGATAAGTGCCAAAATTTCAACCTTCGGTCAACTTTGACTCTACCGAAATAGTCGGAAAACGCAATTGTAAGCTAAAACTCTTATATTCTAGTAATATTCAATCATTTACCTTCATTTTGCAACAAATTGGAAGTCTCTAGCACAATATTTTGATTTATGGTGAAGTTATGAAAAAACAAAACAAAAATATTTTCCTTACGTCCGCGCGGTAACTCTTCAGAAAAAAATCAGAAATTTTTTTGTCCGATTGTTGTAATGTTTGCACCATTTTAAATTAGCCGTTACATAAAGTTTTATATATGAAAATGTGCACAATTTCATGTAGAATACAACTAAAAATGATTGAAGGTTGTAGCTTTTCTCATTTTCTATATATTTGCATATAAATCACGATAAATAGAAAAAAACCACGTTTGGTCAACTTTGACTCTACCGAAATGGTCCAAAAACACAATTGTAAGCTAAAACTCTTACAGTCTAGTAATATTCAGTCCTTTATCTTCATTTTAAAACAAATTCAAAGTCTCTACCACAATATTTAGATTTATGGTGAATTTTTAAAAAAACTTTCCTTCCCTTCGCGTGTGGATTCTTCGCCGCAAATCTCCGAAATGCATACATCGCATTCTCGTAATATTTGCTCCATGTCATATTAGGCGTTTCATAGTTTTTTATATATGAAAATGTGCACAATTTTATGTAGAATACAACAAAAAATAATTGAAGGTTGTAGCTTTTCTCATTTTTGATATATTTGCATATAAAAAATATAAAAAAATTCGACATTCGGTCAAATTTAACTCGTCCGAAATGGTCAAAAACTGCAATTGTAAGCTAAAACTCATACAGTATAGTAATATTCAATCATTTATCTTCCTTTTGAAACAAATTGGAAGTCTCTAGAACAATATTTAGATTTATGGTGAATTAAAAAAAAAAAATTTTTAAGTCCTCGCGTTACAAATTCATGCGTCATTTTGTGATAATATTTTCTCTGTGTTGCTTTGATCGTTTTACAATGTGTTATATACCAAAATGATTGCAATTTAGTGTACAATACAACAACAAAAAATTTAACTCGTTAGCTTTAACCGTTTTGCTCACAGCGCGATTTGAATACAATTATATATCAAATTTTGTTTTCGCTCTATCATATATAGCATTATTTATATATAATAATGATATTTTTTTCATTTCTGATGGTTGCATACTAAACTTTAGGCAATGACAAAAAAAGGAGCCAAAAATGAACTCTTCTTGAAAACTAAGCACGCTGTGATTTTTTGAAAAAAATATTTTTTCCGCTTCGGCGCTCACTCCGAGACCCCCTCGGCATACGGGAGAAGATTTTTATTATACACCTTCGGCGTTAAAGGGTTAAGTGTCAAATCAATATGGAGATTCTGTGTATGCTATTTATATTTTTGAAAATATATACCAAGGCAGTACATAATTCACAGTGTTTGTCACTATATAAGACCTTCATTATCAACTAGTAAAACGTAAAACATATCAGAGAGAGTTGTTGTTCTGTGAAAATTACTATCTTGACCTCGGAGAAAAGCGCTGGTACAATGTGTATGTAATATGTTATGCAATTACAGCACATACAGTTATTGTACTTTCAGAAAATGTGATACCATTCACACATTTTAAAGATGATACCCCTCCAGAATTTTACCTCACATGACATGTACAGGCGGCCCTCGGTTAGCGGCAGGGGTTCCGTTCCTGGCCGCCGACGCCAAGCAATTTTCGATGTTGAGCGATTTTAAAGCCTACGGCCGCCGCACACCTTCTTTCGAAACTCTAGACCAGTCAAAGGCGCCGTAATCCCACAACGGCGCAATAAGTAAAACTATATTTATGCAGTATAGTACAATAGAATTTACTGTACAGTACATGTGGGTGTCTAAAGTATGTAAAGATATAATAAAGTTTATACAGTGTACAGGTAGCTGTAGTGTTCAGGTTATGATCATTTGTCTTATGATAGTCCGATTTTATGAGAGATCAAATTACAATGGCCTAACTTTATCCATCTTCTAGTTACATAAGGTCAATAACAGGAAAAGAGAATGATGAAAGTGTGGTTTTAACGTTATACTCGTTGCGTGAACGTGTACAGCCATGAACAACCGAACGAGAAACGACTTTTTTTTTTTATTTTTTTTTTCTAAGTACAACCGAACTGGATAACATCTGTTTGGCTTGTATTTCGATCATCGTACTACAGTGCAACATTACCGTATTTGTTATAAATGGCGTTATGTATAGAATAGAACTGAGAAATCTTAATGTAATAACTTTATTCGCTATAGATCAGAGATCAATATAGATTAAAGATCAACCGGGAAATATACCGTTAAATTTAAACCTAGTTATAACTGAAGCTGAGAAAACTGTTCAAGCTGCTAATGACTATTATCGTACATCGGCAACAAGGATAAAACTGCAGTAAACGTCTGCCATCACACACAAGTGTAGATAAAATTGGGATAAAATAAAAAACAGGTTTTAATCAAAACTACTGTGCTTGAAAGAACACATTTTACTGTTGGTTTCACGCCGATATAAGATAAATAACGTAAAGTTCGTATTACTATGATATAAAGGAAGGATTATTGCGAACGGAAATCACGTAATTTTTTTACGCAAAAATCAACATGCGCCAATGTAATCTGTTAACGAAAAAAAATAGTAGTTCACATTCACAACGAGACATATTCAATAAATATTTCCACCTAAAAACACGCTGTTCTAAGGAAAAATAACTTTGTCTCATATAATAGTCAAAGTATATAGTATATAGATATTCGTTTATGCTAACTAGAAGCAAGAGCATTCGCTCAGAATTGCGTTATGGTGAAACAAACTCTTATTCATCAGCTGATTTCAAACCACAACATTGGCCGCTCCGCGGAATACGGGCTTAAGTTTGCCGTAGTATTTTAAAATACAATAACATGAGAATACATACAATATTCTTGGATACAGTGAGATAATGTATAACTTTTTAAAGGATTAATGGAAAAGATGCATAATTAATAAAATAACACAATGCATTTTTCGGAACTGGCGGACAAGAACAAACATGAAAAACCATCCCCTGACAACGTGGAGCGTAGTTACAAAGGCTCCCTTAATTTGTATCTTATTTCTGTACAAAAATGAAAATACCTTTACGCAATATATTTTCATACACATTTTAAACATAAAAGCATAAACATTTAAAAAATCGACACATCGATCGCTAAATTTGCACTCTATTTATCTCGATATTTTCGGAAGAGCGGCAGACGGCGGCATACAAGAACGAACTTGAAAAAAAACAACGTAGTTGATAACTTGAAGGGCAGTTTCAAAAGCTGCCTGTTTATCATATTTCTGCACAGAAATAAAAATACCCTATTCGTAATACATTTTCATACACATTTTAAACATAAAAGCATAAACATTTATAGAATCGACACATCGATCGCTAATTTGCACTTTTTTTAAATCGATATTTTCGGAAGAGCGGCAGGCGGCGGCTTACAAGAAAGAACATGAAAAAACATCGTATTTGATAACGTGAAGGGCAGTTTCAAAAGCTGCCTTTGTATCATATTTCTGTACAGAAATAAAAATGCCTTTCACGTAATACATTTTCATACACATTTTAAACAAAAGCATGAACATTTATGAATCGACACATCCATAGCTAAATTTGCACTTACATAACTCGATATTTTCGGAAGAGCGGCAGACGGCGGCATACAAGAACGAACTTGAAAAAAAACAACGTAGTTGATAACTTGAAGGGGAGTTTCAAAAGCTGCCTGTTTATTATATTTCTGCACAGAAATTCAAATACCCTATTCGTAATACATTTTCATACACATTTTAAACAAAAAAGCATAAACATTTATAAAATCGACACATCGATCGCTAATTTGCACTTTTTTAAATCGATATTTTCGGAAGAGCGGCAAGCGGCGGCTTACAAGAAAGAACATGAAAAAATATCGTATTTGATAACGTGAAGGGCAGTTTCAAAAGCTGCCTTTGTATCATATTTCTGTACAGAAATAAAAATGCCTTTCACGTAATACATTTTCATACACATTTTAAACAAAAGCATGAACATTTATGAATCGACACATCCATAGCTAAATTTGCACTTATGTAACTCGATATTTTCGGCATAGAACAGCGTCAGAGGCATATATTTTACCCTAATACCTACGTAATAACTCTCCATAAAATTTGTTAATATAATTTGCATAACCTTTATGGTCTGAACGGCATTTCTACAAATGTATGGACTCATTAGACAACGGCGCTAGCGGCGCTGTTAACTGAAATTTGTGCCGTAAAGATACCTTTAAAATGCCATATTTTTTTAATGAATATTTTTGACGACCGCCGTAAAACCGATTCGCCGTTGAGTGATTGCGCCGTTAACCGCGGGCCGCCTGTATTTCAAACTGATTGAATCTTAACTTCACCCTCTGCAAACATTACGTATGTACATACATTTTCTTTATTTCATTGAATTGTGTACCTTCGTTATAACTGACTTATGAAGTTTACCTAGTGACGCAAAGAAAACTTCTTTTACTCTGAAGGAAAAAGAAAACAGCATCCCATGAATTAGGGGTAACGTTAGTATACGTACGAAAATGGATACATATGTACGTAGTAGTTACTGTAACTATCTTTACACCAACCAGTTATTTCTTTTTTAAGGGTAATGTATTAAACTAACTCTTAAATCAAGTTACATTTAACTTTCATTTCATTTAAAAGTTAGCTTAATACTTAGGGAGCATGATTAGGGTCATATTTAGTGTTCAAACTCTAGAAGCAAGTATTTATTAGCATTTTTAGAGACTGTGCCAAACGTACACGAAAATCCCCTTTATGCGAGGGGGTCTGGAACCTAACCTCGTGTAAGTTCGGGGTATTACTGTATATTTGATGTAGAGTAATACATTTAATATTTGAACTTTCAAGATGAGCATTTATAAGTACTTTTTCAGACAAGAGGGTTTTAGCGTGCATCCACTGCAAATATGGGGGGTCAACTGTACATACGTATGCACAGGTGTGTATGTTCCAGCATAACACTGAAACGATGGGGTAATTTCAACCAAACTTGGTGTGCATATGACTTACTATCTAGGAATTTAAGTCTGCTCAGTCCTGGTAGGAATGGGGAGGGGTAAGAAAGGGCAAAATATAAAATGCAAAAAATGTAACTGAATCAACTATCTTAACAGGAGAGAGAGAGAGAGAGAGAGAGAGAGAGAGAGAGAGAGAGAGAGAGAGAGAGAGAGAGAGAGAGAGAGAGAGAGAGTGAGTTTACTGCTGGTTGTCATTCTGAGTTTTCCCGGGCAGCTGGTATATAAATATATATGCACAGCAGTGCTTGCTTATCAGTAGCATCGGTTAACGGCCTTTCAGTTTTACAACTCTTTGCTAACAATGTCGTTAACCAGATTTTCAGTGATGTATGCAATTTTTGGCATGTAAGCAGTTTATTGTGCCATTACACAGTTTATTGGTGCTTATGACATTATAGGTGCTTATGACATTATAAACACCATTCATTACCATAATTATGACGTTTCCGTTATTGATGATTTTCAGTAATCGGCGCTTGGCCGGGAATGGAACCCTGCTGTTTACTGAGGGACTTCCACTTCACAATTAAAGAATTCTTCACCTCCTTGGGCCAAGAACTTGAAACATGCATGGTGAACAGAGGAAGGGGAAAAAACTGATATAGTATCTAAGTCCAAATCCAGCTCTGAGCAGCTTCAAAACCTGTAACAAGATGCAGTAGCATTCTGAGAACCAGCATTTATGGATACACTTCCGAGATCGACTCTATTGTTATTTCATATTAAGCCTGCAACATGCTGGTACATCTCTTAGGTTGGTTGTCCCTCACAGTTGTGAGTACAGGGCACTAGTACTTGTGTTAGGTGGAGAGCTATTTAATAAACAGTTCCTAGCTTTCTCTTCAGACTGTTCATTCATTATCCCAAAGGCTCTACTTTCCTGATAGTGCATCTTATCATAATCAGTTTTAACTTCTTAACAAAAGAACACCAGTCAACAGATTCATCTTTGGCAAGAGGGAGTGAAAGTGAAACAATGCAAGCTATGCACCACTTAAATACTACTATGTGAGAATTAACCAAATCAAGGTTGAAACCCCTGAAGTCTAAAGGAAGAACTGAAATGGAAGAAAACTGCAAATCTACAGACGATGATGGCAGGGCAAAAAAGGCCAGAGAAGATAACATACCACGGAACCAGGATCGATACAGAGAGGGGTCAACTAACGCGCAGATATGGTGTGGTCAGGGCTGGGCAAGTGAGATCACGTGAGCCCCCGCTACTTACAGTCAAGTATGTATATCTTCGGGGGCGCATTGGAACGAAAATATCAAAACAAAATATGTCTTCTGCTTCTATTTTATATTTATCCAGTCTCTGAGGATTTCTTTTATGGTTCTGACCCTACTTTCAGTTTATCCTGTCTCTGGGGATCTTTTATAGTCCTTAATCCACAAACTGCTTAGGATCTCGGCATATAAATGCCAACAGTCCAATACAATGTTTCATTCACTAACACGCAGTCTTGAGGTAAAAGTCTCTGTAAATATAGGTTTCTTGTTTAATCACAATCATAGAAAAGCTAAGTAACCATGCCAAACAATTGCGCAGTTATGGTTGTTATAATACGAAAAAGAAAAAGATAAAGTTTAATCAGGACATTAGTTTCTTTCGGCTTCCAAGGGATGAATTTTTAAGAGATGCTTGGATACAAGCAGACAAAAATGTTTTGCATGAAGGTGGCAAACTCACGGTTTAATTGCATGTATAAATTTCAAAAGGGAGTGATTTTGTCATGCAAGTCTCTGATAGGCCTATATGAGATGGTAAAGAAATTATATGGTGTTAAATTCATTCCTACAAGACTGAATCAGGATATACTTGAACACTTTTTTGGATGTGTACGTCAAATAAATGGGCCATATGAAAATCCTAATACAGTAAACTTCAAATTCTGCTTAAGAAAGTACTTGCTAGGGAAAGACATTGCGTTGTTAAGTGAAAAAACCCCTACCGAATGCATAGAAGAATTTGATATCCTTAACCAGCAAATGCAAACTCCAGCAAGAGCAATGCGAGACAGCGAGAGAGAACTATCTGTAGAAATATGCCTGACAAGTATTTTTTTTCAAAACAGTAGAATGTGACTTTGAAAAAGAAAACGAGGATGCAATAGACTTGGATAGGAACCTAATAATGAGACAGAGGAAGACAAGAGATTGATATCTGAAGGGATAGAAGAAGACTCTCTTCGATACATTCGAGGCTATATTGTGAAGAAGTTTGGATTAAAATATCCTCATTTGGAAGTTAAGGCATCAAAGGCTAACGAAAAAGAAAAATCATGGGCTTAGTATATTTAAAATGGGCGGGCGGAATTCATGTCCTTCTGATGATTTCATGTCTCAGTTATCTATCATGAGAGAAATTTTCATTGAGCTTCATGGTGATATTTAAGAGAAGGCAAAAAGACTGCATAAATAAAAGTCTAATTTCAGAAATGGAATTTATCGGGAAGTTGCTATTCCCAAAGATGTGATAGCATTTTTTTGCCTAAAATTCTTGTGTTCTTTCGGATGAGACATCTGGACATAGCAATTGTGATAGATAAAAAGAAAAAGAAAGTGTCGTAGCATGAAAAAGAAATTTATGAAATTGTGAATATGTTAACTATGTTTTTTTCTTTTTTTGACTTTTGAAACGTGTACAAATGAAATATATGATTAAATGTTTGTTTTTAGTTCACCTCAATTTTCTCATTTCAATTCTTAGTTTTCCTTTTCTTCCTTTTATAATCAGAGTATATCTTTAATAGACAAAGAGACCCAAACCAAATATGAAAACCTTACCTGAAGCTTTAGTAACTACTTTTCTTTTAAACTAAAAGAAATTAGGGCCGTAACCAAAAACAAAAAGTAAAGAAAAAATACAAATCAACGGCAGATTAAAATGGTTGAGATCTTATCCCTTTTGATGACTAGGCTGCCTTTAGTTCCTCTGGTGTCAAGTACTTTAAAAACGATACGATCCATTTACTTACAAACCAAAATAAACGAATATGAAAGGTCCTTAACGTTTAGTTGAGTTTCACGTAATGAAAGCATAAAATGTAAAAAGAAAAGAAAAAAGAAAAGTAAATTCAAGAACGGGTAACATAAATCCAAGATAAAATAGGAGAAAGGAATTATCGCCCTATCATATACTGAGCGCCACCCGCCTCAACGGGGGCTCACGGTGACAAGGTGCGCGGAATAAGGGCCTTAGTTTCTAGGGCTCAGCCTCGTGTCGCTGCGGCGAAATAATCCTTTAATTCTATTATTTCTTTTTTTTTAGGGTAAATGGTACTAAACACATACCAAAAGAGAATAATAAAATAAAGAAAAAGGTCAGTATAAACTGACTCGCTCCAACCCTCCATGGAGGGTGTACGGTATGAACACTAGGCGAGTGAGAACCACTAAACACGAGCCAAATGCCAATAGAAATACTCCCCACTACAAAATCCCTTCCAAGAGGGGAAGCCGCCCCACCCAAGAGTGAGTCAGCTCGTAAACTACTACTACCTACTACTCCATCCCCATGCTGCCTGACTGGCTGCGCCTTCTAGTGGGCCATCCTTTTAAGTTTAGCGCCATAGCCCCACAGGTTGCTAATTTTGCTCTCTGTGTTTTTTGTGCCCTTTCGTGGATTTTTTACTATAATGGAGCGTGCAGCTAATCGCAGGCAGCCTAAGTTAAGTACTCAGTATTTACGATTAGTTGGTTTTTTTCCGTCCCTGAGGGGACAGTATTTGCCCGTTTTTTTAGGTAAAATAAATACGTTCTCGGGGTCGGAAGCATTGGCAGCATGTTCTGCCGCGTGATGGGTTCGTTCTTGGTCCCTCCCAATAACCTAGAAAACACCTCCCTATTATGTATGCTCTATTTTGATTATCCGCTTTTGTTTAGTTTAAGGTCTAACTCAGGCTTGTCCAATCGCATGCAATGTATTTCACCTTTTATGTAGGGCTTTTTGTTCTATCCAGGACCCTAGTCCAGGTTCTTAGTATCGGGCCTCTGACGTAGCTTTGAGTGGGTAGACCTGCCTTCGGGTTAGTCGTACACTCTTGGAATTTTTCTCCTGCTAATTATTACTTTCTCTCTTTCATTTTGTTTTAATTTATTAATATGTATTTTAATCATCGTTAGGTTAGTTAGGCGTCTGGCTTAGCCTAGGTTCCCTCTGGCTCATAGAGCCTATAACTACCGCATGATCAGTTTCGGTTGCATTCCCTATTAGTATCTCTCTGATCAGTTTGGTTTTAGCCCCGGGGTGGGCCTGTATGCCTACCGCTTTTTCAGTTCCAAGTTGCTTCCCGATAGCTTCTCTCTGATCCAGTTGGTTTGGCCTAGGTTTTGGGTGATCGTATCTCAGTTTTACCGCCTCGTGGTCACTTCGTTTTTTTTTTTTTTTTTTTTTTTTTTTTTGAATCACGGGTGACAGCCAGACGCCTGTCCCAGTCCACCCATTCCCCCCCACTCCCGCTCTTCCATAAGGTCGGGCGGGGGTGGGTCGGTCTGCCCATGCTCGCATCCACATAACCCGAGCCTGCCTCCCCTCTCTCCTCCTCAGGCGGATGGGGCTAGGGAGTCGGGACAGGAAAAACCCAAGATGGTCTCGAAACCATCTCCGGTCCTTCTCGGTCCCGGCCGGGTGGTGGTACCGTTGTGGGGGGCCCTGGCCTTCCCCCCCTCTTGTTACTTACCTTTGGTCGCTCCGGGCTAGCTCGAGCGTGTATGTTCCCTCATCCTTCGCCCTTTCCCTTCCTTACTTAGAGCTCCCCCTCCCTGATCCGGAGTCCTGGTTATCCAGCGGAAAGGGGCTAGTCCAACCCGGTAAGAGTTGGACCGGAAAACATACAGTAGGTCACTACTAACCTTTACCGGTTATTGCTGAGTTACTAACACTCCGCTTCACACTGGTACCTAGTCCGGTTCGCTTGAGTTTAGGTTTAAGTTATCTTAATAGTTTATCTTAAGTACCATTAAAAACCATCCCCCCTCCCTTTCATAATCTTACCGGATCTCTCCGGATTTATAGCCTATTCAGGCGAAGCAAGGGAGGGGTTATGCCCAAATTTTTTTGTTTTTCCGAGCTACCGGCATGATAACGGAGTTCTTCTGTCCTTTAGTCTGTAAAGTTGATGCCTTTTAAGATTAACTCATGTGTCTTCCCACTTACAGGCCAACCAACCTGTGATGAGCATCCGGGATGTTCCGCTACACTTCAGGACCCCTGTTGGACCACGAAGTTTGGCCGGTCCATGACTCCATGACGCGACTCCCGCCACGGGGAAACATCTCTAAGGTTCTGGATACCATGAGACGTGTACCATTATGTTGACGATCTGGTGAGCCATCTTTTGGAATGGGGTTTTCAAGTATTTCCAATCTCCAGTAGCTGCTTTCCCGCTTTCCTTTTTTAGTGCTTAAGTTTTCAAATCATTTACTTTAACTTAGGAGGCATCTAGTTTAAGTTATACTCTAAGTTTTAGTTTTAAGGTGATTCTTAAAATCTTAAAATACGCCCTCTCTTACAGGGCTCCGGTCAGTAAGGGGATACCCGCACTGGCTAACCCTTGCGGGCCTGGGTCGGAGGTTTTGGCAAGAACGCCGCCAAGGGTCAGCCCTTACATCCTCGAGAAGCGGTTAGCCTCAATTTATCTTCCCCGGAGGCAAGGCGGACAGGTTACGTCGACCCAGTAGAGGCGGACCCGAAACTATCGCCTTTTATCCAAACAAACAGCTGGGCTGGCCTACCGTTAAACTGAAACAAAAGACCAGGATATCTCCAACGGATTGTCGCAACCCTGGATATTAATGGGTTGAAAACCGATGGTAGGTATAGAAACGACTGTTGGTCGAGGTAAAGTTAATGTAGGCACTTCAAGGGTTCACCCTTGGGTTGTGACTGTTCTTCTTCTAACCCCTGCAAAACCCTCCTATCCATTCCTTCCAAGGCTTTACGGGTGATGAAATTATATACTCCTTCCTCCTGAGGGCTTCGGGTTAGGACCTAAGGTCGAAGGCTAAAAGTGATGACCTTGACTAAGACGTCCATCGTCGTCTAAGAAGACGTCCTCGTCTTCTTTCCTCCACGTAAGTCTCCCGGCTTCGCAATCCCGGTTCCAGACAGGTCTAAAGCTTCTAGCTCCTGGCTCTAATAAGTCCTCAAAAATGTAAATCCAAGGAGAGATCTCGCACTCCGGCCAGAAATCCCACTCCAGTTCCGCTACCATTGGTTTCCAATTCCAATTCGAGCCTCCCCTCTCACCCCCTCCCAGCCAGCCAGCTCCGGCTTTGGCTGCAATCCAATGGGCCTTGGCCTGGTTCAACAGGGGGTGGGGTGGACCCTAGTTGGGCCCCTCCCTGAAAGAGTAGTTATGGAACAGATTGTTCTTCTCGCCTGTCGGATAGGATCCACTTCCCAAAGATACTATTATAGTCCGGGCTAATAGCAAAGACCCTCTAAGCCTCGTCCCTCACTTTCCAACACAAGTGGAACTTCAGCTTACCTCCGTTATGAACTCACTTCCTTGCTTTCTCTAAATGAACAACCCATGGAGGAGTAGCGTCATATACATCCGTCCCCTTCCAGGACGGTCCTCATCCCTCCATCCGGAGTTTGGAACTCGCAAGAATAGAAGACTTCGAGTTCTAAACGCCGGAAGGCCTACAGCCTTTTCCTTTCATAGGCTAACGCAAGGCTCACAGCCTTCGGCTATGGTTCGGGGACGATAGGGTGGTACCAAAGGGATACAAGTCCTCTATTCACGAGACCAGGGCTTCAGAGAGAATTGGCCTTCAGATTTTTGTTTAGAGGACATGGAATTGTTCTAACACCAAGATACAACCATTCAGAAGCCCTTGTTTACCATTTTCAACAATGGATGAGAGTACCCCGCTCCCACGGTTCCTGCCAAGATAGTTAGGTCGAACCGTCTCAGCGGCCCAGAAGGGGGAACCCATGCCTCATTGGGAAAAGAAGCTGATCCCACATCTACCGTTACTTCCCGACCTTCAATTGGTGAGTTGTTGGGTGGGAAACCTTGGTTGCCGCAAATACATTTGCTCGAGCTGGCGAAAACTCAAAACCGGGACTGTGCTAATGGAGCAGTTTTGGTTGAAAAGCTAACCCAGGCTCCCAGATAATCTTTATTCAAGCTGAACATTTTGGACGCAAAATCACGACTAGCCAATCAATCAATCAACTCTATGGCCTATGTCTGGGAGGTAGGCAACCATGGCCTATGGATCAGAACCAATTTTTAAAGCTTATTGACCAAAGCCCTGACGTCAAACGGTGCAGTCAGATTGTTGTTCGGAGTTTTGCCAACTGCTAGAACGAATTGTAGGAAGCATGGTCCCATGCTAGAGGCAACCATTGTCGACATGAGCCGAACTAGGTTTACTCTCCTCTAACATCTGGGGCGCAGAATCTCTTGCCCAGAGGCCTATGGGTTAAGGAAAGTCCCAGGCAGAGGGCTACGAAGTTGAACCAGAAGCCTTAACGGGTCCCGTTGGGGCCTTACGGCTAGGAGGAGGAAACCAATAACTTGAAACACCTAAAGGTAAGGGACAGACGGAAAGGAAAACCCAGGGCGTTTCCAACCTTTACCAGAAGAAGCAACCACGCGTTTCCTCAACAAGTTCCAGCAGTGCCGTTAGTTGGCAGACAGCCCAACCCTTCCACTTCTAAGGGTCCAATCACAGCCAATTTATGTTATATCCCCTCAAGCCTCCAAACCCCTCTACCTCAATGCCAATCCATTCTCCAGCTTTACAATCAAGCCTTCGAGAGTCCAAGCTTCTTCCAGAAGTATGACCGCTCGGGTAAGGGAGGCGAGAAGGTAAGCGGTCCTTTCGTGGTGAGGCGGGATAGTGGGAGGCCCCTTTGAATAGGGGAAAGCACTTCAGAGGAGGCCGAGGCGGTTACCAGAACCAATGAAGAACCTTCAGGTAGGAGGGAGGCTGTTTCAACTTTTCGCCACCAGGGTGGAATAACTTCCAGCCAGTGGGCTCAGAGCATAGTGTCAAAAGGGGCTGGGGGTTGGAGCTGGTTGACGAACCCACCTCCACAGCCAGACCATTTCCGTCAACCTTCCTTCCAAAAGAATTGGACAGAGTGCGCGGAGGACCTCCTTCATAAAGGAAAGCTATAGCGAGAGTCAAAGAGATTAAAACAAATTTCAAAGGTCGCTTGGTTCAGCGTGCCAAAGAAAGGCTCATCAAAAAAAGAAGGGTTAATCTTAAGACTTGTCCCGCTTAAACTTAGCCATCCGCTGCCGACCAAGGTTTCAAGATGCCTCGCCTCTCCACAGGGTGGGCGGACCTTACTTCCCTGTGGGGTGCCGTCACCACCTTCTATCGATCTTACAGACGCCTACTTATCATATCCCTATTGCAAGACACTTCCGTCCGTATCTGGGTTTCAAGATAGGAGAACCAGGTGGACCCATTCTCCTTCCAAGGTTAGTTCCATTCGGGGACTCAACTGGCACCAGGGTGTTCACGAAGCTAGCGGAAGTGGTTAGTTGCAAACAACCTCAGATCGCAAGGGATTAATTGGTAAATGGGCGTATCTCGGACGATTTGGTTTGATTCTGGGCCCCATCAGTCGAGGAATGACAACAAGGCTACACTTGAAAGTGATTCCCGGTTCCTAAATAAATCTTAGGATTCAAGATAAACAAGTCCAAGTCAAGGACCTCACATCCAGAGTCCAAACTTGTCAGTGGCTAGGCATTCAATGGAAATCTATCCTCCCCACACACTCTGTCGATTCCATGCTACCAAAAGGGAAAGAAAATAGCGAAGTCAGTCAAGCAATTTTTCTAAGTCACAAAATAGCATCAAGGAGAGCTCACGGAAAGGGATCCTCGGCTCTCTCCAGTTTGGCATCAGTAACGAACGTTCTTTAATGAAAAGCCAAACTGAAAGGACCTAACCAGGATCTGGCGCTCAGCGAGCAAACTGTTCAGGTCCATGGGACAACGCTATCCTCAGTGCATCCTGATTCTAAAGGAATCGGTCTTTCGGCCGTGGGCAAAAAGTCAAGAATCTATCAGTGTCAGTACCCCCTTTCAGTTTCCCTCCAGCCAACGGATCACCATCCACACAGACCGCGTCCTTAAGCGGCTGGGGAAGGGGTAATTCCCAGGTCAAAAATAAAAGGTTTCAATGGGATTTGGTCACAGCCAGTTCCGTCAGTTCCAAATATAAATCGTACTGGATGGCCAATGGTCAGTGTTTCTTGACTCTAAAAAAGGTTACACCCACCAAAGTACTTACCCTACCTTCCCACATAAAGCTAGTCCTTGGGACAAGAGCAGTGGTCGTAACAATTGTTAAATAAACAGAGGATGCGTCCCAAGTCACGGATCATCTAAATCACGTCATGGTAGCCATCTTCTTCCTTCCCTGGTCAGACAAGGTTCAGTTTGGTGGCATCTTTCCTCCTCACTCACATAGCTGGAGTGAAAAGAAAAGTCATAGCAGGACCGCCCTATCTCCCGAAATCAGTACCCCGCTAGAGTCGGAATGGTCACGTAGACAACGTTCGTTCCAATGGATCCTTCAAAAAGAGTCCCAGGGCTACAGGGGTGGATCTCTTAGCATCCCAAGCGAAGACCCAAAACTACGTGTTTATGTAGTCCCCCAACCTGGACCCTTCTGGGCTTACGCCACGGACTGCCCTGGCTCTGGACTGGAACAACTGGGAGGAAGCAGATTTACGTCTTCCCTCCCAATGAATCGTCCTTATATGAAAGTATTGGAAAAGAGAGGGGAAAACAAAACTCATGGTACCATTGCAAGGGTCAAGTGGTCTCTAGTAGGCCCCAGACTGGCCGAAGAAGCAATTGGTATCCCCTAATTCTGGAACTGGGGGGGGCCTTCTCCTCCTTTCTTCGGATCCCCAAAGTCCCAAGCTCTCCCCAGGTCAGTTACCAAACGAAAGACTTGTGTTCGCTTCCTCAAGGATTCTCAAAACCCACTAACTTTTATAGGGATTTAATTTTCATGAAGTTTGCGGGCAAAAAGAAGATTCGGAATATTGGACCCCTCAAGAACATTCTTCTTCTTGGAAATCCGATAAAACAAAGGGCTTCAAACTTTGGACGGCAGTATGATTGCTGCCTGTCAAAAAGTTAGCAACCTTCCTGAGAGAGTTCAGATTGTAGTTGGCATGGAATCAATAGACGGTTAAGTTCAGCTATATCCGTTCTTCAGAGATCCTTGTATTTGAAAAAGGTTTAGCAGCTAGCACGGAGTTACGACAAACAAGGTCAGCCTTGAAAAAGATATTTCCAATTTGGATTTTAAACCAATAGACTTGACGGAGGATCGATCCTACTTCCTCTCACTTTCTCGTCTATCCTAAGGCATGGTGCTAGACTTAGGCCTTCTGTTGCGGCCTACGTCAGTTTCATGGTTCTTAAACGACGTGTTCTAAAACTGGCTTTCTGAAACCCGAAATAATGACACATGCCTCGTTTATGATGCCCTCCTTACGGAAAACCCTATTTTATTGAAGAGCCTGGCTTATCAGGAGCAAGAATTTTCAGAAACTGGTTCGGCTTTGTTAATCCAAGCGATCCGGGATCATATTCAATTCCTTCCCACAAGGGGGAAGTTTCTACTTTCATCCTCCGGAACGTAGCTTTTTTATGGCAAAGAATGAAGATCCTTTTGATAGTGAGGTGGGAAACCTTGGAAAGTACTACCTACCTTCCTTCCACAAGATGTATCCCTTTGGTACCAGTTTCAATCCAACCTTACGAGCCTTTCCTATCCAGGACCTCCTCATCCTCATCGGGGTGGGCCCCTCTTTAAGAGGGAAAACAAAGGTGGAACACTTTATCCATTAAAGGCATCAGGCAACAAATCCTGTACTTTATTAAACAAGCCAATCCTGACTCTTTCCCAAATAAAGCACCATGCTGTCAAGAGCAGTAGCCACCTCAATTATTAGTTATTTCCCAAACGATTCCAACAAATGAACTTCGATGAGGTTTGAAAAACGGTATACCGGATGGGAAATCGCCGACAAGTGGTTGCAAAAACGTCATTTTACCTTGAAGTCCTTGGTGAAGTCTGAAAATTTTCAGCAGTAAGCAGCGGGAAACCATTAGTTTTTTCCCCTGACCCTCGTAGTTAATTTGTAGTAGGAAGGATTCATATCCTCCTTTTCTAACCTGCTTCCCCACCCAACAGTTCGTCTATTTCCTACCAGTGTTCATTTAACATTCAACCTTGTGCCCTTCAGCTGCTTTTATTTGAATGATGTAGTGGGTGCCCAATTAAATTTTGTGGCTAGGGAACCACTCACAGATGTGATTATGCATATTGATCTGCATGGATGTTACCCCCACCACAACCACCCTTATTTTTATGCTAAGGGGATACAAATCTCATTTATAATGGATTACGGGTTTTGGTATTAATTAAGTCATATACCTTATTCCTTATATAATTATCATTGTTGAAATTAATTTGTTCATTTGATTGTTTTTAATTGCTATTATAATTTTGATACATGCCTTTAACCACAGATTACCATTTTGTTACATGTAAGACCCAATTTACCTCTGTATAATATGTAAATTTACCTTATGTTAAGAAAACCATGTTTAGAATTAAGGGTAATTTAAGCATATTTTTTTAGTTTTGTAATCACTTGTGTATTTGTATCTTTTTTAGGCAATTATTATTCCTTTTTTATATTTACTTTATTTTTTATTTGAGACCTATTCTGATTTATTTTTTATTAATTTTGTTTACAATCTTGTGCTATTTTCTCTGGTAACGATTTGTCGCGCAGCGAACCACGATCTGGAGCCCCAGAAAAAGGGATTTTTTGACGTTAAGGAAAAATCCTCATTTCTGGGCGATTGGCGTCGTGTCGCCAGGAAATGTCCCACCCTACCCATCCCTTCGTCCCAAGATTTGTCCTGCTAACTTCAGGATGGCCACTATAGGCGCCAGGCCAGTCGGCAGCATGGGGATGGAGTCGTAGTAGTACGAGCTGCTTCACCTCTGTGGGTCGGCTCCCCTCTTGGAGGGATTTTGTACGTGGGGAAGATTTCTATTGGCATTTCGGCTCGTGGTAGTGTCTCACTCCCGCCTAGTGTTCATACCGACACCCTCCCTGGAGGGTGAGCGAGTCAGTTATACTGACCTTTTTCTTTATTTTATTTATTCTCTGGTATGTGTTAGTACATTTACCCTAGAAAATAATAGATTAAAGGATATTTCGCTGGTGCGACACGAGCCAATCTGCCCGCCCAGAAATAGATTTTTCCTTACGTCAAAAATTTTTTCCCTTTTTCGTCCCACTCTTAACTGACCCCTCTCTGTATGGATCCTGCACAGAACGTCAGCAGATGTCATGGAATGATGGTAGTGACGGCTGGGTGGGGAAGGTAATGGTTCTTGCATGATGTCACCACAGAACAATAACAGCTGGAGCAATCTGCACAAGACTTGAGAAGCAACTGTCAAGATGCGAGAGCTGTTCTATCACCAAGCTACCTCACTATAAATAAATAAGCGGTGGAAGAGGAAGAGTTGCTTTAAATAGGAAGAGTCACACAGTGACGAATATGAGGCGACTGAGGACAAAACAGAGTAAGAGGGGGAGGGTTATCGTCCACACAAAGGACAACGATACAGGGTGAGTAAATGATAACATAAGATGATAACACTGATGTTCAGCTCAGAAAATCCTGAAGTAAAGGTAATATGTCTGTAATCCCTAGATAACTCTACCATTTCACATACATCACTTTCACTCTCCAAATTGGATGATATGTGAGCTGGTACACACAAGCATTAAACTACCAAATAATTCTTTTGAAGAATGTGTCGAATTTGAACTGGAAGACAGTTGAGGTGACGAAGGGCACAGGCACAGACCTTTGTATTCCATGTTTGTGGAGATGACCAATAAACCCAGGGCTGTCCAGAAGGCAAGCTACTGACAGACACCAAGGGTCCAATACCTCCTTCTCTTGTAGGGGAACCAGAAAAGGTCAATGGTGGTGGTTTTTTTTTTTTTTTTTTTTTTTGTGGGGGGGCCCTAATATATAGTCAAATTTTTAACCATAATAAAAGAATATATCTCACCTATTATTTTTCTCCTGAACCACATAGGGAGCAAAAGAAGGCAGAGCAGAAGTGAGAGAGGAATTAACCTACGTTACCAGGAAATGGAGGAGGAGAATCAACACCGGAAGATAAAGGAAAAAGATGCTTATATGGCCTGCTCTGATGTCTTGTCTACAAAATCTATCGGTCGCTAACATCTTCCAATACTTCACAAAATTTTCATCCTCTCATCAGATTACTCATTATCTTAACAAAACAAAACCACACACGTAACTCAACAGGTAGGCTAACACACTTGACCATCATGCACAACTGAAACATTCATTTTCTGCAAACTCTTTCCTATACAGCCTAATGCTTTCACCTCTACTTGTTGTAGAGGACATAATGCAAAATCAGAAAACAGGCGCAACACTGTACGGGAGAAAATCAACCAGAAATAGTCAATGTTATTACTAACACCAATTCACACCAAATGCACAAGGACACGGCATGAAGAACTCTGATAAGAATGTAAACATTCCAATGCCAACTGGTGGGAAACAAGTGATTACGGAGACAGTCCTAGCAGGTTAGCCAAGCATTATTTTGTTTCATTTTGAATGCTGATCTCACCTAATGGCACAAAGATATAAGCAAACTTTAACAGTAGGTAAGATTCACTCTAAATAATCATATTTCAGGACAATTTTAAGGGTAATATGTTACGAGACTGGAAGATAATGAGTACAAAAGCAGTCCCTGCTTATTGGCGGGGGATCCATTACCGACAGTGACAATAACCGAAACTCGCTGCCAATAACCAGAGATTGGCGATAATAGCGCCGATTCCTGGTTATCGGTGGCTCTTCTGAAGCCGTATAGTATTTCTGATTTTTAACAGTGATTTTGTTAGGAAATGTTTTGGCAAACATAAGACGCAAACTCCAGTTCCAAAATCTGGAAAAATCCAAAAACCAAAACACAGCTGCCCTAAGGGTTTCAGGTAAGGGACTGTGAACCTGTAACATAGTTTTTCCTGTTTAACTAAGCTTATAAGTAATACACAGATGAGTATGTAAAACCTACTTATCAATAAATCAGTATATACTACTTCATGGAATGTAGAAGATTTTTGCCTTTTAAAAACAACTACATATAAATCAGTATTTTGATAAACTAATCTTCCATTTCAACTCACTAGACATCTTAAAATAAGGGAAAAAAAATCCAAGCAGTTCATGGCATCAAGCATAAAAATTGAATACATAAAAATATACCACATCCAAATATTTTATAACTGTCAAAAGATTTCACTCACCTGCAAAAGTTTTTGCATCCCACCCATCTTGACAAATTCTAGGCAAAATTTCTTGTGAAAGAGCAGTGAACCAAGGAACCTATGAGCCTCAAAGGAGAGTCTAGCATTTCCAGTTCTTCTAACATTAATGTAGTGGAAGATCAGTTCCAGCGCATTGTGTTCGTACACGTGCCCCAGTGACTGAAAAAGTGAAAAAAATTCATTCTAATAAACTCACCCAGATTTTCCTTGCCTCCAGTTTGCGATGATAATGATGATGCATACTTTTTATCACTGATAAAAGGGAAAAGAACAATATTCATTAATAACAGTTCATATCACATGTAAGATTTTATTTTTAGTAGGCAGTCCCTGGTTAATGGTGGACTCGATTAATGGCGATCTAGCTTTATGGGGCTTGTCTAGTGCCATAAAATCGGCGATTTATGGCGCAATAATGGGCCAAGTTTGGGTTATTGTTGCCATAAGGTGCCGATAATAGAGTTACGGTGCCGTAACATATTAACAGAGGGGCCATTAACCAAAACTTGGCACCATGAGCCCCATAAATCACCAAGTTTTGGTTAATGGCGGTTTTCGCTTATCAGCATCCTGCCGAGAATGTAACCCCCCCCCCCCCCCCCCCCCCCCCAATTAACCCGTGACTGCCTGTAATAGTAGTTATCTCCAGTACTATCAAGTGATCTGCTAATCTATTTTGGTTGCTTTCCTACTTTAAAAGCTTTCAGTGGTCACTGATAAGAATATGAGGAATACAGTTAAATCTTGTATAAAATTTCAAAATAAAAATAACAAAACTTTCATAATACAGGCAGTCCCTAAAGTTACAACGGGTTCGGCTTTATTATTTCCAGGGTTACGACGAATGTTCCAGGGTTACGATGCCTACAACGCCGGTCTGGCAAAAGAAATATGACACCAAAAATGCAAAATAATCAATATTTGAAGGTTTTTTTGATGAAGAAATGCAATAAGAATGCAGTTTACATAGTTTTTAATGCACCCAAAGCATTAAAAGTAAGGTTTTCTTAGGATTTTTGACGATGTTCCAGCTTACGACGATTTTCGGCTTACGACACGTTTCAAGAAAGGAACCCCCGTCATAACCCGGGGACTGCCTGTTGTAGCTCCTCCGTGCCGCAGGTGGAATGGTTTCCGGATCTGCTGTTTTTGTAGTAGGAGGTGCCGAGGTAGATTCCCCCGTGGAAAGCATCTTCTTTGTCAGCATCATGTAGAAAGATTCCACCAGTCAGTGGAATACCTGTCTCTTCACAGTTGGAGGCTATCAAGTATCTACTCTAAGCCCAAGGCTTTTCTCAGAAGACAGTAGGACACATATCCAGTAATCTCAGGAAATCTACCTCTGCCGTTTACCAAGGTAAATGGGCGATCTACTGTAATTGGTGTCGCAAATGGGGTTTTTCTCCACTCAGAACTTCTATTCAGTGCATGGCAGACTTTTTGGTTTTCCTCAGGAATGAGAGAGGCTTGTCTGTTTCCGCCATTAGAGGCTACAGAGCGGCCCTGAGTTTAGTGTTACGTCTTAGAGGTGTCAACATCTCCTCATCCTGGGAACTCTACTTGCTGTTAAAAGGGTTTGAGCAATCATGTTCTCCAAGAGAGCTTAACCCTCTTTCGCTGAAGCCCTAAAAATCAGAACCTCTCCCGTATGCCGGGGCCGATTTGGAGTGAGTGCGGAAGAGGAAAAAATAATTTTTTCAAAAAATCACAGCGCGCTTAGTTTTCAAGATTAAGAGTTCATTTTTGGCTCCTTTTTTTGTCATTGCCTGAAGTTTAGTATGCAACCATCAGAAATGAAAAATAATATCATTATCATATGTAAATAATGCGATATATGGTAGCGAACAAAAAAAATTCATACATAATTGTATTCAAATCACGCTGTGCAAAAAACGGTCAAAGCTAACGAGTTACTTTTTTTTAGTTGTATTGTACACTAAATTGCAATCATTTTGATATATAATACATTGTAAAACAATAAAAGCAACACCGGAAAAATATTATCACAAAATGATGTACGAATTCGTAACGCGCGGACGTAAAAAAATGTTTTTTTCAAAAATTCACCGTAAATCTAAATATTGTTCTAGAGACTTCCAATTTGTTGCAAAAAGAAGACAAATGATTGAACATTACAATACTGTAAGAGTTTCAGAATAGAATTACTGATTTCGACCATTTCGAACGAGTTAAAGTTGACCAAATGTCGAAATTTTTATATATATTTTATTTATATGCACATATTTCGGAGATGGGAAAAGCTACAACCTTCAATTATTTTTTATTGTATTCTTCATGAATTTGCGCACATTTTGATATATGAAACTCTATAAAAAGGCTAAAATGAAAAGGAGCAAATATTAGGATAATGCGATGTACGCATTTCGGAGATTTGCGGCCGCGAATCGGCGCGTGGAGGCAAGTTAAATATATTTTTCAAAAATTCACCATAAATCACAAAATTGTTCTAGAGACTTCAAAATTTGTTTCAAAATGAAGATAAATGACTGAATATTACTAGGCCGTAACAGTTTTAGCTTACAATTGCGTTTTTCAAACTATTTCGGTGAGAGTCAAATTTGACCGAACGTGGTTTTTTTTCTATTTATCGTGATTTATATGCAAAATATTTCGAAAAAAAAAAAAAAAAAAAAAAAAAAAAAAAAAAAAGAAAAAAAAGAAAAGCTACAACCTTCAATCATTTTTAGATGTATTCTACATGAAATTGCACACATTTTCATATATAAAACTTTATGTAACAGCTAATTTTAATTGGTGCAAACATTTCGACAATCGCACAAAAAAAATTCTGATTTTTTCAGAAGAGTTACCGCGCGGACGTAAGGAAAAAGTTTTTTTTTTTTCATAAATTCACTATAAATCGAAATATTGTGCTAGAGACTTCCAAGTCGTTGCAAAATGAAGGTAAATGATTGAATATTACTAGAATATAAGAGTTTTAGCTTACAATTGCGTTTTTTGACCATTTCGGTAGAGTCAAAGTTGACCGAAAGTTGAAATTTTTGCACTTAACGATATTTATATGAAAATATTTCAAAACTGATAATAGCTACAACCATGGGTTGTTTTTAGTTGTATTGTGCATGAAATTGCGCACATTTCCATATATAAAAACTTTATGTAACGGCAAATTTAAAATGGTGCAAACATTAGGAAAATCGCACGAAAAAATTTATCGGAAGAGTTACCGCGCGAATGTAAGGAAAAAGTTTTTTCATAAATTCACCATAAATCGAAATATTGTGCTAGAGACGTCTAATTTGTTGCAAAATGAAGGCAAATGATTGAATATTACTATAATATAAGAGTTTTAGCTTACAATTGTGTTTCTCGACCATTTCGGTAGAGTCAAAATTGACCGAAGGTTGAAATTTTTGCACTTATCGTTATTTATATGAAAATATTTCAAAACTGATAAAAGCTACAATCATGAGTATTTTTTTTTTATTTTACATGAAATTGTGCACATTTTCATATATAATACTTCATGTAAAGGATAATTTAAATTTAAAATGGTGCAAAAATTATGTCAGAGTGACGAAATAATTTTTGAGATGTGTCACTGATATTTTTTAGTGCGATAAGAAAGAAATTTGCGCTTGCCCGCCTGAGTAGCAATTGTAAACAAAACAACACCTTGATCCGTGAACTCCCAGCATCCCCCAAGGCGCGTGATTCAAAATTTTTTGGCTGGTAGGCCTATAAGTATTTTTCTGCGAATTTTCAAAAAAACTTTTTTGAGTCGACGTATGATACGTCCATTCGGCATACGGGAGACATTTTGACTCGACGTTCAATATGATATTGTTAGTATACAATAAAGTTTTGTACATACTTAACTGGCAGATATATACTTAGCTTATGTCTGACGTCACGACAGAAAATTCAAAACTCGCGGCACACGCTACAGGTAGGTCAGGTGATCTACCTTACCCGCCGCTGGGTGACGGGTTTAAGAACCAGTCCCCCTTTCTTGTCAGATTTTTTCTTCCACCTGTCTCCTGAGGGGAGGCTGGGCGGGCCATCAATCGTATATATCTGCCAGGTAAGTATGTACAAAACTTTATTGTATACTAACAATATCATTTTTGTACATGAACTTCCCTGCCAGATATATACTTAGCTGACTGACACCCTTGGTGGAGGGAAAGAGACACATACTCACCTAGAAAGTGGGGACAACACATGTTAAAGGAATAAAATATATACCCTTGGTTCTTACCTGATTTAGGCAGAAGACTTCATAGTTACTGTCTATTAGTCTGCGTTGCCTTAAGAGTTTCAGCGAGGGCGTGACCTATAGCTGAAGAACTCTTTGGGTCTACCAATGGGAACTGAGTCCACTTACTTGGCAGAATCCAAACAGGGTCTGGTCAATGGGGATCAACCCGCTTACGTGACAGAGCCTATCACTACCAACCGCAAGGAGCCTCAAGCACAACCGATCACCTAACCAAATACAAATATTAGTATACGAAAGAAGGAGCTGCCTCCTGCAACCTCCTACGTACAACCAAAAACTCAATATCAAAAAACTAACAGGAAAAAAAAAAAAAAGATTAAAAAAAGGATGTGTTTCAGCTCCCTGCCCCAGCACTGAATCCGCCGATATGTAAGGGCCTAGCCCAAAACACTTTTCATACGTAATCGATACATCTTTTAGGTAGTGATTGGAGAAGACTGATTCACACCTCCAAAAAGTGGCCTTCATGAGGTTTTGCAATGACATATTCTTCTTGAAAGCCAAAGACGTCGCGATGGCCCTTACTTCGTGCGCCTTGACTTTCAGAAGACTAAACTGTTGCTGATTGCACAATGTGTGGGCTTCTCTAATAACATTCCTGATAAAGAATGAGAAGGCATTTTTAGATAAGGGCCTACTGGGGTCCCTTACTGAGCACCAGAGATTGCTCTCATTAGCACCAAGTCTTCTCTTCCTCTGAAGATAAAATTTCAGGCTTCTCACCGGGCAAAGAGATCTCTCCTCTTCTGTCCCAACTAAGGAGGATAAGCTTTTAATTTCAAAGCTCCTGGGCCACGGTGAAGAAGGGTTTTCATTCTTGGCTTTGAAAGCCGGAAGAAAAGAGCAAACCGCGGAGCCTCCTTGGAAACCTACCTCACCTTCTAGAGCCTGCAGCTTGCTGACTCTCTTCGCTGAAGCCAACGCACAGAGAAAAAGTCTTCATCGAGAGGTCTCTGAACGAAGCTGTATGGGGAGGTTCGAATCTTGAGGACCTCAGGAAGAGCAGCACGACGTCTAGATTCCAGCTAGGAACTAAGCAAGAGGTTCTTTTAACCGTCTCAAATGATTTGATTAAGTCATGGAGGTCCTTATCTTTGGATATGTTTAATCCTCTGTGACGAAAAACTGAGGAAAGCGTGCTCCTGTAGCCCTTGATGGTGGAGACTACTAACCCGCATTTTTCCCTCAGGAAGATAAGGAAATCTGCTATCTGAGTCACAGAGGTACTGGAGGAGGAAACTTTATAAGTCCTGCACCAACGTCGAAAAACATCCCACTTCGACTGGTAGACTCTAGAGGTGGAAGGTCTACGTGCATTGGCAATAGCCCTTGCAGACTTTGCCGAAAAACCCTTAGCTCTGACGAGACTCTTGATAGTCTGAATCCAGTCAGACTGAGAGCGGGGAGGGTCTTGTGAAACCTGTCAAAGTGGGGCTGTTTGAGCAGATCGACTCTTAGTGGTAGGGATCTTGGAACATCCACCAGCCATTCCAGTACCTCTGTGAAACCAGTCGTGGGCGGGCCAGAACGGTGCTATCAAAGTCATCCTTGCTCCCTCTGAAGCTGCGAACTTCCTGAGCGTTTCCCCTAGAATCTTGAAAGGCGGGAACGCGTAAAGATCCAGGTTTTTCCAATCCATCAGGAATGCATCTATTGCCACTGCTCTTGGGTCCGCAATAGGGGAGCAGTATAGATCTATCCTCGCATTCCTGGAGGTCGCAAAGAGATCGAGATGGGGCCTGCCCCACGTCCTCCACAGCTCCTGGCATACGTCCGAGTGCAGTCAACTCTGAGGGAAGGACTTGATTCGTTCTGCTTAGCAGATCCGCTCTGACATTTCTTTCTCCCTGTACGAACCTGGTGAGAAAACTTATCTTCCTTTCCTCCGACCACAGGAGGAGCGATCTCGCTGTCTCGTACAGGGAGAAAGAGTGAGTCCCCCCCTGTTTCCGGAATGTAAGCCAGGGCTGTGGTGTTGTCAGAGTTGATCTGAACTGACTTTCCCTTTACGGGGGAGGGGTTCGAAGGTTTTGAGAGCGAACCAAATCGCTGTTTAGCTCTTTCCTGTTGATGTGCCAGGACACCTGATCCCCCATCCAGGTGCCTGACACTTCTCTCGACCCGAGTAGCTAACCCCAACCTATGTCCGATGCGTCTGCATATAACACTAGGCTGGGGTTCCGAACCTGCAAGGAAAGGCCTTCCTTGAACAGGAGAGGGTCTAGCCACCAACGGAGATCCTCCTTTATCACTTGCGAAATCTTGAACGCAAAGTCTAGACCTTGAGATCTTCGTTCCAGTTTCCTCGTCAGGAAGAACTGTAGGGTCTGAGGTGCAACCTCCCTAGAGAAACGAATTGCTCCAGCGAGGAGAGTGTCCCCAACCACGACATCATCCACTCCCTCGCTGTGCATACATCTCTCTAGA
Organism: Macrobrachium nipponense; assembly: GCF_015104395.2. Lineage (NCBI taxonomy): Eukaryota > Metazoa > Arthropoda > Malacostraca > Decapoda > Palaemonidae > Macrobrachium > Macrobrachium nipponense. Next base: position 10,912,988 of record NC_061103.1, on the reverse strand, counting down.
AAGGGTTGCGACCTTCTCCGAACATCGGGTTATCCTCTCTGGGGAAGGATACGCCCGAAAAAACCAGAGAAGCCATCAGAATCCCCAGATAGATACGATCTTGACTGGGATTAGCTGTGACTTCTCGAAATTCACTAGCAAACCCAGAGAAGCTGCTATATTCAACGTTAATCGTAAGTCCTCCAGACATTTCTCCTTGGACTTGCCCTGATTAGCCAATCGTCCGAGTAGATGGGAAATCCCTCACTCCCTCAAGATGAAGCCACTGAGCAAACGTTCTTCATCAGCCCTGTGAAGACTTGGGGGGCTGTGGAAAGGCCGAAGCATAGGGCCCTGAACTGAAAAACGTTCCCTCCCCACATGAATCTTAGAAATTTGCGTGACGAAGGATGGACCGGCACATGGAAGTAAGCGTCCTGAAGGTCCAGTGACACCATCCAGTCCCCGGGACGAAGAGCTGCTAAGACTGATGAAGTCGTCTCCATAGCGAACTTCCTCTTCTTCACAAAGACGTTCAGGGCGCTTACGTCCAGAACCGGCCTCCATCCTCTTGAGTCTTGGGAACTAGGAACAGACGGTTGTAGAAACCCACGGGAAAGAGGGTCCTGTACCATCTCTATTGCCTCTTTCTCCAACATCAGCTCTACTGCTAGAGCGAGGGCTTGATTCATGAGTGGGTTCTTTGTATTTGGCCACCAGCTCCCTGGTGTGGTGGTGTCAAAGGTGGTCTCGGGATAAAGGGAATGAGGTATCCCCTCTTGATGATAGCGAGGGACCAGTTGTCCGCCCCCTTTCGTGCCCAGACGTCTGCAAAGTTCAGAAGTCTGGCACCCACAGTTGTCTGGAGGACACGTGAGCTATTTCTTGGCCCTAATAGACCGAGAGAAGGTCCTTCCCTCTTTCTAGGTGGTCTCGATCCTCTGCAGGAAGAAGAGCAGGACGAAGGGCCTCCTCGAAAGGGCTCTTGCCTACTCCGAGTTTCCTTCTTCGTTTTCTGTTGGAACGAAGGTTTCGGGATTCTAGCTGAGCGAGCCAGCATATCCTGCGTCGCTTTTGCTGACAACGAGCTGGAGATGTCATTAATTATTTTCTTCAGGAAGAGTTGCGGAGAAAGCTGA